>NW_027185418.1:657500-677500 GCF_022577435.1 Embiotoca jacksoni | reverse complement strand
TATTTATGTGTTTATACAAATTATTTTTTTTACCCTTTTCATTAATTTATTCTATCGAAGGAAAAGGGAAATAGAAAAGCACCTCATAACCGACAGTAAAACACATTATGACCAAAGACATTACAGGTAAACGCATTTTATTGAATTTTTTTTTATAGCTAATATTCTCTTTCAAGAGTTTGAAATTCAGCATCAGTCAAAGTTAAGGACACAAAGGACAGTGTTCTCATTATAAAGTATTTTTTTGTGCATTATGAATTATGCAACTGAATTTAATATTCAGCTACATAAAAGTAGAGTGTGCAGATCGTAGTGCGACGAAGTTTCTTTTTGTATCACTTCAGATTGATCGTCCAGTTTTGCCTTAAAATTGACGTTACAGATTTTTTTTTAGGGCCTTTTCTTTTTCTTTTTTTTTACCCATGTGGGAGATGACCTGAAATAACCGGGTTGGGGGCTGGGTCTCTGGTCTTTCTCTCTCTCACTCACACACACACACACACACACACACACACACACACACACACACACTCAAACACACACAAACCCCTTCTTTGTGCTTCCGAAAGCTTCAACAAAGCAAAGAGGAGGAAAAAGGCCCCCATTTACCTGAACCACCTCTCCGTAAAGAACGAGGGATCAACACCACCTTTCTTTTTACTGCTCCTTCACCCCTTTATACCCCCCACTCCACCCCTGATCGTCCCATTGTCGGACAGGACAAAGGCCAGGAGAAAGAGGGAGAGGTAAATGGGGGGTGGAATTGGGGGGTGTGGGGGGAGGGGGGGAACTACCTGATAAGAGGATGAATGATCCCGTTCACTGTGGCATGAGGTGCTGAAAAGAAAAAAGGACGATGAGCTCCTCCTCCTAAAACAAAAACAGTTTTTCTCCGGCCATATTTTCATTTCAATGTTGGACTCGAGCTTTCGTGTGGGAATCAAATAAATCTTAAAAGAAAGTAAAAGGTAAAAATATCTGAGATGCTGATGAGTTGGAGTCTGATGAGGTCACAGGGAGGAATTCAGGAGGAAAAAGGAAGAGAAAAAGTTTTATGGGGAAATGTGGAGTTTTTAAGCAGGGACTAATAGCATTCGCTATTGTAAAAAAAACTCAAATGAATTGAGTTTTGTGGAATGCCTTCATTTGCGTAATCTCTATGAGTAATCTCTGATGGTGTCTTAAGACCAAACGCGAAGCAAATTTTTTTTCCCACGGAGCGATTGCATGCAAAGTCAATGTAAAGACACGAGTGACCTTTGACCTCATCGCCAGTTGTTGTAAGAAGCAGTCAAAATGCTTCGCTGCTGATGCTCTCACTGTAATCTCTAAATTGTTATTAAAAAAACAATGTTGAGAAATTGCGTCGTGACGTTATTCATCAGTTGGAGAAAACTGAGAAGTGAAATGAACAGAGGATATGATTTGTCAAAGCGTCATCGCGGTAACTTCACAACACGTCAATCAGCACGTCACCTGCGCTGCTTCGCTTTCTTACAGAGCTATAAAAAAAAAATGGACAAATATCCTTTCCATCAATAGATTTCGATACATAAAATGTTCAAAATATATATGAGGTTGGTTTCTGTCCTCAAACAAGATTTTTGGGTAAAGATCTCAAAAATGATGCGTGCAGAGCAGATGCATTCATCTTTGGAATAACTGTGAGGCCCTTTACTAACTCTTTACACCTGCACTAAAACTAAAGGCATGGTCTACGTTTCTTCTGCCAACTCTTGGATCCCTCAATTTGTTTTCAAGTGGAGCCCTTTCATCTCCGTGTCAGCACCACAGTGTCTGTGTTAAGGCAGGGAGACCAGACCCGACCACTCACTCTAACAGGCAGACAGTAAACACCGCTGGAGCCGCTTTTATGGGGGCCGAGCATGGATCACATGTGACATCTTAATCGAGACTAGTAACCCGTCAGAAGGCAGGCCGCAAGGTAAACAAATCCAAAACAAGACTGGAACCTTGCAATTAAAATAGTTGAAAGACCAAATAGATTGGGTTTCATTTGACGGCCGGTGGTTCAGTGCTGAGGTGCGCTAGGTTTTACCCATCCTTGATTTTACCTAAACAGATCCACCAACTATCAAGTTAGTGAACACAACTATGAGTTGATTGTCTGGTTCTGTTTGGGTTTTTTTTTCTTCACCAACCCAAACATAGTTCTGGTTCTGGCCTCGTCCTCCGTGCCGGCTTGCAGTTATTTCAACTTGTAAACCTTCTCTAAGAACCAGTTTGATGTACCACAGGTTACAGAGTTACATCATGATGTCCCTGTATAACGTACACATGTAAACTTTTCCCGACAGCGCTAGCGCCAACCTCAAGCACAGCAACAGCAATGGTCGACTTCATCACATGTTTTCAAGCGTTGCTCCTGGATTAGTTTACCAATGTTCTTCTTTGCTGGATTTTACATCCATAATGAAGGTTGTTTTTTTTGTGGGTTTTTTTTGGCTGAACCGCAAAAAAATGGCCAGTCCTATAAATGTGAACGTCTACTGTATTGCTGATTGACTGAGTGATCATTATTTCACCATTGATCAGCTGAATGCCACGACTGTCTTTATTTTTCAAATGAAAAGCTCATCTCACACTTAAACACACCAATAACAAATTTCACGACAGTCCAATATTTGTCCATATATTTGAAATCCCCTCTTTCGTGCAGTCAAATTTTTTTTGAAAAACTGTCCACCAACCGTAATGATAAAGTCGTGCCTGTCATTTATAATGTATGTGTGACATTGACTTCAAAGAAAAGATGCCTTTGGAACATATAGACGAATGTAATGCTCAATGTAGCCCCAAAACAGCAAGTATAACACGGGAATTAAATTGTGCCAGTTGGAGTACCGATGTCCTGTATTTGTAATATTGGAGATTCTTGGATTTCATTGGAAAGCATCCACATTTTGGAAGCAAAGGAGAGAGGACTTTGGGGGAGGGAGGATGGAGACAAGGGAGGGAGGGACAGAGGTGAGGAATTTATATGGCTGGGGCTATAGGTTATGGTGAATTATCCTGAATTAACAGTGTGTTTACTTTAGCTGGGAGGCTGCTGAGTGAAGCGGGTGAAGTTGGGGCGTCAGGTGACCCGGCTCTTTTGTTATGGAGAGAGGAAGGCTGGCAAACGCAGCACCAAATGACTGGCAGGAATGTCACCTGAACAATGCTGTGATTCTCCGCGACAGCAGCGTCCATCATCATTAGAGTTTGCCCGTCGTTGCGAAAAAAAATACTGTGAATACCTTTGTTAAGTTGTGCTGTCGAGGGACCGCGACTTTGACCCTCGACCTCTTCACTGTCACTTCACTGGGTACGTCAGTGATAGTGAGGAAATGAGAGATGAATCTACAGTTGGCCGAACTGAAAGTTGCTGTAAATTAAAGAAATCACAATCGAAAATGTTAAAAAAAAAAACTTAGAAATACATCTTTTGACATTGCTTCTTTAGTTTTGTAAGTAGTTTCAACTCTATTTGAATTAATAGAAAGTATTTTACCATCATGGAAGTTTGGCATTTTTACATCTTAACTGCAACTCATCTCGTTTATCAAAGCTTTCCTGTTTAAATTACAGTTTAAAAAAAAACGGTAGACCTAAATTTCAACCAGTTTACAGAAATAAATCATGTTACCTCTGGGAATTAGTGTGTTTTTCTTGGAAAAAAAAAAAAGCCACCTCGCCTCAGAAAACGTGTGCAACAGCTACTGTACGTTGGGTCACGGCTAAGAACGTATTGGTTTCACCGTAACGGCTCACAGATTTGTAGATTGCCACGTTTTTCTCGCCCTATTGTGCTCTATTGACCTGCGTTGACGTCACGTGACTGTCCAAAAACACTTTATAAGTTTACTCTGTTGAGTTTTGCTTTCTCATGGACATGAACAACAGTCTCCTGGGTGAACTTTACTTTCTTGTGAGACTACTATCACACGTTTATGTGGAACACTTGGCTGGAAAATAGAAGAAAAAAAACACTTTTATTATAAAGTTGATTTGCATTGGAATGTGGAGCAGGGCTTTTAAACACTTGAAAAGACGGAGATAAATTAGATGTTTTCAGAAAACCATCATTTTATCTTATCAGATCTCTTTTTTTTTTTTTTTTATTACCAAATGCAGGACTCTATGCAAATCCTTCTCTGAGAAGAGAATTGTTTTGCGTCACCTAGAGCTTAGGTTTTTTTTTTTTGTTTTGTTTTTAATTTAAAAAAAAAACTCCCTGCCTGGAAGAAAACCCGTTTAAAAAGGAAGTAAAACACGCCTTGTGTTAACATGATAAAATTGAGGAAGATGGAACTGGGATCTTTTCCATAATTATAAATTCAACCGTAGTATTTGTATGGAAATAACTCGAGTTGGAAAATTAACATTTGTGGTAGCTACAGATCAAAACCGTGTACCGACATTTACAGTTAACTTAACTTTACTGAAACAACAGGTCGTATCAGTCCGAGATTTGTATCGGGATGTTTTTGTGTTGAAACAAAAGAGAAGTTGAGTATTATAACCTAAACACTGACTGGAAACACTGTTATGTAGTGAATGTATATATTTCTGTCCGTTCTTTACACAAACACACACACACACACACACACACACACACACACACACACACACACACACACACACACACAGACAGACAAACAAAACGGGACACACCATAGGTAAATGCAATCCGCTCCCCTTCACCGTTTGTTTATGCAGCCACTGTCCCAAAACAGCTCGTATTAGCATTAATGAGCTGAAGAACAAAGGCAGTGAATGGGCCGGTGTTAGCTTTAGCTGAACTGCCTTTTATTGATACAAGCTCAAAGTCAACTGAGGTGGAGTCATTAGCTCTTCGTTTACAACTCTTTAACAGGGGAACCTGCTCTTTGATGTTTGAGAGAGGCTTCGGTTTATCCCTCGTCTTTGAAAAACTTTGGAGCGGTGCATTGTGGGTGGCGCAGCAGCTGACGGTCTCTGCAGGCTAAAGATGATTGTTAAAAACATTTTGTTGGGTTTTTTTTTTTTTTTTTTTGCAAGTTGCAGCTGACATATACTGTGTGGTGTTTTTCTGTCTACAGTATATTTGAGTCTGAAAAAACATATTGTGCCTGTGCAGAAAAACAAAATGAGTCAACCTGTTTCTACAGGAAATTTACAGAAATTATTGTCTGTACCTTTAAAAAAAAAAAAAAAAAAAAAGGTTGTATAATGCGGATACAATTTTTTTTTTAAACTTGATTATAAGTTGATTTGCATTGGAAACTAAATTAGGTCTTACAAAGACTTTAAAAGACGTAGATCAGATCGTTTTTTTAACCAAATGCCAGAATATGCAAATATTCTCTTGATTTGCGTCACCTAAAGCTCAGGTTTATTCATTTTTGTAAGAAAAAAAATCTGCAGTTACTCCAATGCAAAAACCCTGGGAGTGAACCCGTTTCAAACAAACATTTAAGAGAGCCGCAGCTACTGTAGCGGTGGTGGCGTGGTAAACATAAGGAAGATGTAGCTGGGATTATTTCCATAACTGTTGGATGGAACCATATTTGTATGGAAATCAGCAGTTTTACCAAATTAAATTGTGCAAATACTGCAGATCAAAGATTGTTCTGTGCACCGACTTTCAAAATTATCTTTGGGAAACTGAGGAAATGATGTGTGGACTTAATTAGCACGTGCTAATAGGGCTCCATTAGGAGTGGTGTTTGCCAGAAGACGTTAGGACTCCGACACACCAAGAAGCCGAGTTGAGTGTCCTTGTTTGGGGGGACATTGTCAGGCTGCGTTGGTTTAAAATTGGAATAATGAAAAAAATTGAGCCAATTCAAGACACGAAGAGAAACCGGGTGAACACAGATGTCTACAAGGCCGAACCGGGAGCTGCAGCAGACACTGATTAGATCCCACAGTACGGCCATGAAGAAGACAACTCATCATGCGGGGTTTTCTTTTTTACACTCGACCAAATAAAGCTGGCATACTGCTGCTGAATGATGAAAGACAAAGGGTTTTCAAGACTTGTTTTATTATCTGCATTTTTGCATAATTATTTGAGATAACGTCAATTTTCCTGAAGATGAGATTCGATGACATATGATTGTGTGACAGCCTTGGGCTGTTTCAGAATTGTTTTGGTGTTTTCGTTTTGCCTTCTGCTTCCCAGTTCAGGTCCGAATCCCGTAACTAAACCTAACAAAACGTAATCATTGCTAAACACAGGTGGTTATGAACTTGCTCAGCAAACCCGGGCTTTCCCAATCTATCTGGGAGCGCATTCATATAAAATGGGCGAGGTTTGCTAGCACTTTAAAAAAAAAAATCACAAACATCGACAAGTGTTCTGGTAACAGAGCGGTATGCTTTACAAATGAGGAGAAAACTTTAATCGAAAAATACAAAGAAGCACAGCTGCGGCTGCTAAATGCAGGAAGGACAGCTGGCAAAAAATAAATTGCCGACTGTGTGAATGCGCAAATTAATAGGCTTATAATATCACCGCTCCATCATTAATTAACCCCAAATCCCGCTTTGTTGTGCGGGGCTTCTGGTTTTCTCCAAAGATGTCTTCTGTCCTACCTGGCAGGCTGCGGCCTTTCTGGTTACTAACTTGGTCGGTTGCCTTTATCCTTTGTTTATATCACATACAGTTCTAGGTTAGCACTTACTCAGTTACTGTGTTATATTTTTGAGCTGTAACTAATAAATTGTTGCCTTAAAATTGTCACTATTTGGATCTCCTTCTTTGTCATGCCCTAAAAGAGATGGGCATAACGGTGCGTGTCCATTTCTGTGGCTCCGAACGCTTATCTGCGTGTATTCACGAGTGTTTTAAAGTGTGTCTCAGACAGAGAGCTCGTCTTCAGACTGTGAGCAGCTTACATGTTGGGGGGGGGGTTTGGGGCCCCGTTGTGTTTGCTGAGAAAACTCATCAGGCTAATTCTTCGACCGGTTTAATCCACTAGTCTAATTCCTGTGTCTGAGACAGTGAACTGGCCTTCGAGGATTATAAACAAGGAGAGCGGGACTCGCCAAAACAAAGACGACTCTCCCTGCTACTGTCAAAGAAGGCGACGGCAACAGCTCGGACAAGTAACTAGCCCAATCCGATATTCATGTCTCCAGTGCCGCCCATTTTCATTCCGGCACGCAATAAAGACGGTGTTTCTTAAAACGAAAAACAAACAGCGAATACTACTTTAAATATGTCAAAAATTGGTGCAGAAATTTATTCTTTGTTGTATTTTGAGAATAGTCAAACGTCTCAAACGTTTTGACAGCGAGCTCCAAGGAAAACCAGACCGCAGCCCAAAATCCTCCTCCCAGCCCAAAGACAAAAATTCCCCTGGCGCAGCCCCATTCGGTCGATTTAAGTCAAACAGCTGAACGTACAGAAGCAGCAAACTCCACCCAAAAGCCTCTCCACCGATTCTCTTATAGCGACGAAAATGGCTGTTTTACAACAACAACACAATGAAAACCTGGATGGGAGTTTCCCGGCTTTTTTTACTTTGGTTAATTCAGTTTAATCCACTAAAGCCTGTCTTCTGTCACTGTTTTCATTTCACTGGATCTGTCTTTCTTTACCATGCACTTGAAGAACCTCTGACTTATATGGCATGCATTATTTTTACATCACACTTTAATGTTCATTTGTCTGATAATACTTTGCACGTACGGTAAGCTTCAAACCAAAACTCAAAAAGTAATTAGGCACTCATAAGAGTTTTGTGAGACTGTGTTGCTGTATTTAGTTATGTGCTGATATGTATGTTTGCAGTCAACATAAGAAATATTTAGTGAGTTATTAATGAAGAAAAAATGGTTTTAAATAAACCAAAAAATGCCATATTGACCAAAACTACTGACTGATTAAGAGAGACTTCACAGAATCCCCCCCCCCCCCCACACACACACACCCCCTCCACACACACACACACACACAGGAAGCATTATTGTGTCTGCTATGGCGGCAGAAGCATGTGGGATCTGCAGGTCGTTTCCTGCTGATGATTAACTCAGTTAAGCTCGCACACACTAAAACAGGTTCACTCCACCAGCGTTACGAATGTCGCGCTTTTGTTTTTTACATCCTAATTTCCCTTTCAGTTCAGTGAAACTCGGAAAGCTTGAAGACAACACGCACGTCAGCATTGAGTACATTAGTGCAACGTCACTTGTGCTAACTCGGATAGGAAGAGAATGGCTTCGAAATTGTGGATTTTGCTACCGAATTAGTCGACTTCGATACTCTTTCGCCTTCGATTGATTGTGTTGTCAAACCAGGAAACACTTATTTTAAAGCTCTCCATTTCGTAGAAAATTTGAAGCAAGACTTAATTTGGCATCAAAATATGAGGACAGAACCAAAGATTTTTTTTTTTTTTTTGGATACAATTATGGAAATCCTCAACCTTAATCACGTTAACCTCCTCCAGCCAGAAAAAGTTTTCTTTCAAATAAAATAAAAACAAGCCCTGAACACATCTTTATAGCTGCAGTGACCATTTGTATGTATTTTGGCGTAGACATATATTGTTATAAATATTTGGGCTCTGAGGTATTTGGGAGTTCAGGAATGTGGAACAAAAAAAATGCTTTGATAATCCATGTAAATAGTTTAAGTGACCATCCAGGAATTCATACACGCTTACTAAGTCATGATTAAACACACACACACACACACACACACACACACACACACACACACACTGTGCCCCACTCCCAGTCACCCCGCCTTACCCCCTGTGTGGCGGCTGCAGGCCCAGATTTGAAAGGGATTTGTTTGACCTGAGGAGGTGTTAGCGGGGGGGTGGGGCGGGGGTGGACGGTGTGTGTGTGTGTGTGTGTGTGTGTGTGTGTTTAGGAGGAAGACTCAGACAGACAGTAAAACATATGTCACTCCCAGGGAGAGACCATCTTGCTAATTTAGCCATGGCGGCGGCTGCAGTGCTCCGGTCAATAGTTTGGATCGTCCACAGCCCGAAACACCCGCAAACCTGCTGCTTTACAGCTCGCCAGGGGCATGCTGGCAATATGGAGGGGAGGAGGACACCCGAGAGAGTGTGTGTGTGTGTGTGTGTGTGTGTGTGTGTGTGTGTGTGTGTGTGTGTGTGTGTGAGTGTGTAAGTTCTCCCTTCGAGGCAGAGAGGACTGTAGGAGGTGTCGGCCCTCTGCCTGTCTGTCAACATGTCTCAAATTCCTTCTTGTCTTTTTTAAGTTTCTCGGATTTAATATTTTTCCGAGTGAAGACAAGTTGGACGGCGTGGGTCAGAAAGACACAGTTTTAACCACGTTATCTCGAGTAGAGAAAATGAAGGCAATCGCGCTTAAAATGTCCACTGCAGTCAACCTTTCCACTGAAAAATGCTGTGCAGGCACAATCCTTGTTTGTCTACAAGTGTCATGATCACAGTAATAATATTTGCTTGATCTCAGTTTGACTGGACATTTTTTTTTCTCCAACTTCTGCATTCTGCGATAAACATTTCACAAGACTGTTGTGCTACTTTTATACATTATGAGCACATGGTTTGCATCTTAACCTTTTGGGGAGGAGTTTGCAAATCCTCTGTTGCAAGTCCCCCGTTTCCTTTCTTTCCTCATTTCCTCCTCCTGCTTCCCTCCTTCGAGAGGTACAATATAGTGATGCGTCGATCTTTCTTCTGCTACAGCCAGAACGCGAAAGAATAGTTCAACATTTTAGGACATATGCTTAAATCACTTTCTTGCCACGGACATGCCAACTCGTTTTGGGTTTGCAGCAGTAGACTTTCCGGAGCCTTGTTGTCAAGATTTCGCCAGTGATGTTTCCAGGCAATCAGTGGAGAGTCCAGAAAGTTGGTGCCTTCGGAGTGGCAGAACAAACCTTCAAGAAAACATGGTTTCCAGACCACAATCACAGCAAAGACTGAAGCTGTGAGCAATACATGAGCTCGAAAGTCTCTGCTCTCCACCAGGAAATAGTTTAAGGTCTATAAATATACCAGACATAAGCTAATCGTCAGAAGTCGTATTCATCTTTTTGGCTGACTCTCGGAAAGAAAATGTATTTTGCCGAAAAAGCTTGATACATTTTCATTTTGGTGTTGTTTTGATGTTTTACTCCCTGATACTTCCTGTGGGAACACTTTTTGACTAAAAACTTTCAAAAAGGGAAGTTATAAATCAATGAAGATGAGGCAGTCAAAAAAAAAAAAAAAAAAACACATCTACCAAAAGTATGAGCAGAACGAAAATACTGCTCACTCTCTTTCAGCGGTGCATGACAGTATTTTGTTTGCTGTATTTGCTGTATTGACATTTAGGGACCATTCACGTGTTTAATCTAAATCTGAAATTCAAACCCTTTCGATATTTTCCCCCGCAGCTAATTTTAGAAAACACACTCATCCTTGTCAACAGATTACGTGAAATGACTCATGTTCTCTGAAACTGAGTCACGGGAAGAATGTCGACGTCTGCAGGTGACAAACAAACTTGGACATGAGGGGGCTTTCCCAGCTTGCAAACACAACCTCAATTTAAAAGGTCCAGCACATCGGTGATCAAAGAGCGGGACAAAAGGGGGGGGGGGGGCGTGGCCGTATGGCTCCATCAGGTTGCCGCGGGAGACGGTCCCTGAGGAAACGTCGCCGGCGGCAGCCCTGTCGTCAAGGCGTAAATTACAGACCTGACGGCCAGGTAACTATCACCTGGACCGGCTCGCTCGCTCTGTTCTTGTTTTTGTTGTCGTCTTCTGTCTACTGACTGTCTTCGCCTCCTTCTTCTGTCTCTTTTAGTCCTCCCCTGTTTCTCTTTCCGAGACCCGTGTTTTGTTTTTTTTTTACACGAGAATTGCAAAACAAACGTACTTTCTATCCTCAAACAGGAAGATCATGAAGTGGAGAAAAAGTCTCTCCATCCCGTGGCACTGCATCAATTGTTTGTATATTTCTCGGTATATGTCAAACATATGTCAAGCATCTTTGAGGGTTTATGCTATTTGACCATAAGTTTGTGACACTCCCCCCTCCCCCACCTGTCTCCTGTCTACATACAACTACATTTTTTTTTTTGCATTGCGTAAGCCTCTTCTGGTTCCCTGTATCAACATGATGTCAAAACAGATCTGTAAATGTTTTTTTTTTTTTACCAGTTCATCCAACACCTTTGGGATGGATTGGAGCTCCAACTGAGTGGAAGACCTTCTACCAATCACTGTTGGACTTTACAAAATGATTGCGGCTGAACGGGACCAAATCCCTGCAGTCAGGTTCTTAAATTTGATGGAAACTCTGATGCGAGAATTGTAGAGGTCATTAAAAGCGTCCATAAAATGACATGCTCAACAATCGCAGCTGGCTGTGTTCAATGTGCTTTCATTTAATTTGTTTTCTCACCACCGTCGTCCTCTCTTACCGGTCGGACCATGCTTTCCCGAACGGGCAGGTTTTGGAATTGTTCCAAAGTGTTTTTGGAGGCATGACACGAGCGTAAAATGCCAAAAGTCCTGCGAGAAAGTGAGGTGGTTGGGGACAAACGGGCCAGAGAGCTAAGACGGCAGGTCAAGGCCTCTTCCTGCCTCCCCTTTCTCTCGCATAAAGACATTGTGTGAGATCTGAAGGTAGTTTACTGCAGGTGTGGTGTGGTTCTCTTGTCCTCTGGCTCTTTAATCAGAGAACAAACAGTGAACTGTGAGAACATCTCAGACTTTATGACACAGCCAGAGGTGTTCAGATCTCACGTAGACACAACTTAAAGCTACAGCGTGGGACTTTTACATTTACATGAAGGTCTGTTTCATTTAAGCCTATCAAGTACGACCCCATTTCCCCCAAAAAATGTCGGGATGCTGTCATGTAAGACGTCATTTCCAGCAGCTGAAATTCCATTTCAGGCAAGAATGGGACAACATTTCACTGTCAATACTCCAGCCGCTGGTCTTCCAAATGTTTACAGAGTGTTGTTAGAATAAAAGGCGATGCAGCGGTGGTAAACATGCCCCTGTCCTACATTTTTTTAGAACGTGTCGCTGCCATCAAATTGAAAATGAACACACATTTTTCATAAAACAATACAATTTCTCAGTTTCAACATTTGATTTGTTGTCTTTAATATATCTTTACGTGTATAATAATAAACCCATATTTAATTAAATTCGAGGCAGCCTCATATATCTTCTAAAGTCTTCCAAACTCCTTATCCACTACTCTACCATATATTTTCACTTTTTCTTGATTTAACATTTAAATCTTTTTTTTGTTTCTCTCTTTCCGTCTTTTTTTCCTCCATGCGAACATTTCTTTCCCTGTCCCCCCCCCCTCCCTCATCCTCTTTCACCACTTTTCTCTCTTCTTCTCTCTCTTCGAGTTGACAGCTTGTCTCTCGGGATAGCAGGGATTGTGTGACGCTAATCGGAGCAGCGCGGATTACAATCAGCACACACACTCACACTCACACTCACACACACACACACACACACACACACACACATCTGTCACAGAGGCAGTTAATAAGTCAATATGTCGACACAGCTCAGGGCCGCAGAACAGCTCCTGTGGGGAACAGTTTGTGGTGCTGTGTAATCAATCCTAAGGACACATTTTTATTTATCTGCCAGTCTGTGTTGTCTAACGGCTTTAATCACTTTGCAGCGATAGTGGTATCTTAATCTCGGATAAAAGTGAATAAATCCACCTTGAAATTGTGGAAAAGTACGCTCTTTATGGCTTTATATCTTGTCCAAATATCATAATGTTTTTTTTTATTATCGGTACTAATCCAGTTGCTTGTAAGGTTGTCGCGATTTACGTTGACTGAAATGTAAACACGAATATCCTTTAAAAATGGGAATTTGTTTTTATAAAAAATGATTGGTGAGAGATCAGGAAGGAAGGCTGATACCACCAGGAAGAAACTGTGACAGCAGGCTTTTCATAACAAATGTTCTGAATGGCTTTCTTATAGTGTTTAGAAAAAACTTTTGCTGTAGATGTTATCAAATGGTTTAACTTAAGTTTTTCCCATACACCGTATACAAAAGTGGACGTAGCTTCCTGGTCTGAAAAATGGAAGTGGAAGTGCCTTAAGATGCAATACTATCGAGTGCCACTAGAGATTGGCTCCAGAAAGTCTGCGGATCCGTAGACTTAACCAGAAGTCAATACATTTTTTTCCACGATACTTTTTGTTTTTTCTGGCTCCAAACCGATCGGGATTAGCATAATGGCAACGAACTCGAGGCTTCATAACGACCGTTCACAAACCAATTGGTGACGTCACCGGTGGTTGTTTTTTTTTTTACAAAGTCTGCAGCGTCAAATATGGTGGTTTAACAAGTTGGTTTAATGGGTTATTCCCGACCTGGGACCCTACAAGGAATATAGCAGATTGTCAGCATCTTCGAAAGCAGCGACTTCATTTTCCACATAAAACCAGTCCAGGCCAAACTCAAGGCCAAAATCCAGTTCTATTTTACTCTGTGACCTTTAACCCCTCAGGCCAGCGAGGAAGTGCTTTGTAAACAGAAGTAGGGGAGTGGGTGGGGAGAGGACAGTAGATGGTATCTGAGGCTGATTAAATCACAGCACCGTGGGAAACACACACACACACACACACACACACACAGAAATACTTTGGCTGCAAGACAAAAAAACAGGAAGGAGCGTCTAAGTGAGCGTCTCCATGGAAACAATGACCCCGCCCAAGCCATAACCCTGTTTGTGTGCGTACACTACGCCGTGAGCAAAATACACATCGGAGCAGATTTTGCCCCGAACTCGGAGGCCCACCCTCAACTCGGCATGTGGTCCGACTTGAGAAAGCGGGCGATACAAACACACTTCAAACACACCCACGCTTTCTTTCAGCGGAGCTCTTCGGATGACAAAACATTTCCTCGGCGTCTCCACATGAAACTTTTCCGTCCTCCTCTCGGCGTTGACGGATGTGGCCGTGGAGCCGGTCAGCGCTGTGTGTCGGAAGTGTTTTCAGGGTTTTATGCGCTCCGTGTTTGGACTGCAGCCTCTTGTTAACGTCCCTCCGACTACAAACACTCTGACATGTGATTTATGGAAATGAGGCATGGAGGAAACTCAGCGGGATAAATCAAATGTACTCGACCTGCGCAATGTGTTTCACTCTGTGTGCGTGTGAGAGAAGGTAAAAGAGAAGAAAAGTCATAAAAAGAGACACGGAGGGAAAGTGTGTGAGATTGATGGGCTTTTTTTTTTTATTTTTTTTTTTTTTTTCTCCTTTGATGTCCTTTAATGCAACAAAGAAGGGGAGAGAGGCTGTAAATTCACATGCAGACGGGATTAAAAGTGGAGTGGTTCGGACATATTACCCGTGCCCCAAATCTGGTGGATGTTTGACCAACAAAGCTCTCAGAAAGTTTGGTCAAAAAGACAACTTTCTAACAACAAACCCAAAACTTTGAAGTCAGTTATGCTAAGGCACTTTGCTTTTGGTCACAAAAACAAATGCCCTTCCACAGTTTGTTCTTCTGACTGTTTGAAGCTTTGCAAAAAAAAGTGCTTATGGTGAAAAAGCAGGAGCTGCATCTGAAACAGATCTTCGATGGGAGAGAGCTTACCGCATAGATTCGTTCGGAACAACCCATTAAACCAACTCGTTTTTTTTTTTTTTTTAAGTTCTCAATTGCAGTTGTACATTAATAAGTACACGTCTTTGCACAATCTGATTACTCTTTTAATGAATGGAATAGGCTCTCGGTCAATCTAAATCTAATCTAATCTGGATTTTAAACAACATTAAATTTACGACCTGTTTTGATCAATTATGGATGTATTTTGTGTATGTAATATTCTGATATCTGTTCAATCTATTTAATCTTGTTAAGTTTGTCTTTGTCGCGTGTGTCTGTCTAAAATCCACTGAACTTCTATTTCAACGAGCAATAACTGTGTTCTGCGTTGATTGACCGTGTTTCATCGAATGCAATATACTGTGTCATTTAAGGCAGAAGGACTGGACCAACGCAACATAAACAACTCTGTTTCTCTCTCTCCTATTTATAAAGTAAAGTTCATTGGTCTCCAGACTGTAATTGGAGCACACTCCTGATTCATAAACAAGATCCGAGGCCCGTATTTCACTAGAATGCTCAAACATTCCCTGCACTCTCCCTCTTTTGTAATCACAGCAATGAATTTTACGCTGTGTACGGTCATTGTTTTGAGAGCAGAAGCCCCTCCTGACCCTCCTCGATTTCATTGGGAAAAATTCCCTCTTGAAACCGTTCGTTCGGCGCTCTTCTTACATAACCAGGAAATATTACGAGGCGGTTAACGCCGCGTTCACCGGCGGTCCTGCCGGGAGAAAGGCCAGCCGGTTCACCTTCATCTCAACCTGGTATGGATCAGAGAGCTGACCATTATCTGCTTAGCCCGGGAGAGCTCGAGGTACCAAATGTTTAGAGAGCCTCCGCAAGCCTGTGTGTTGAAGTGTGTGCACAAATACATAGTTTATGTGTGTGTGTGTGTGTGTGTGTGTGTGTGTGTGTGTGTGTGCGTGTGCGTGTGTCCTCCATGTAAAGATGGTAGTCGGCTTGACCTTGCAGGGTTTAGGCTGTGGGTCGGGTATTAGTAGGTTAATATAACCCTAAAGGGTGAGAAGAGTGACCTCGGGTCACCTGGCAAACTGTCCGAAGAACCCACTGACCCCTCCTGAACCAGATTACAGAGGGTGGGTGGAGGAGTGTACGTATGTTGTGTGTGTGGGTGGGTGGGGGGGGGGGGAGGTGACGGGATGAAGACGACCATACATAACGACCTTTGGACAGTTTTACAACCTTTGAAAATGTGCATTGTGCAACCGCATGTCGGTCCAACTCCAAGGAAGAGTTTGAATAAAATTGGTGTGTTTGTGTGCCGATCGTGGTGCAATACTTGAAATGGCAACATTTATGTTTTATGTGGCACACGATCCCATAAAAATGATTAAGTACGCCACAATTTGTGTTATTTTTAGGTTCGTATACACGAAACTGACATAACTAATTAAATAACTGCCTGAATCCTCAGTTATTACTCATAAAGATAAAAGTTTACTGGATTTTATTTAAAACCGTCCAAAAAAATTGATTTCAATCAACATGCAACTTCATAACAGTGTCGCCTGTTTTAAATACAGAATTGATCAGTTTTGGCTGAGAAGCAATTAAAAAAAAAAAAAAAAAGACAATTTCAGTGTTTTCAAACTTGTTTTCTACTTAGATGAAATCATAACAGCTAAACAACCGCTTTAATGTATTTCACCTGCAGTTTTGTCTGATGTTTCGATCAGTTGGATATCAAGTTGTTTACATCTACTCTTTTTCTTTTTTTTTTTAAAGTCACAATTTTGCCCACATTTAAAAAAGACATTCAGACTCTCCTGTACGACCGGATTCATTCTGCTGTAAGTTTGTCATCACAGAAAGAAATTGTGCCAGAGCTCGGGGTCGGAACAAAAAGTGTTCAAACTGACCGCTTTAAAATGTTATTGTGGTCAGGAAACGGTGACAAGAGGAACGATCCCTTGTCTTGGGCATGTCCTTGGGGGCTTGGGAGACAGGTGAGGGCTCTGGGATTAGAGGATGAACTCGTTGAACTCACGGTGATCGTGAATCGTCCTGCGGTCACAGACAGAGAGCACAAAGCTGTGACAACTCTCGATCGGAGCGTTTTCTTTGCTTGGGGAAAGCCGACATCATCGCTTTACGCATCGTCCTGGCTTTTGGGCTCTCAGTCACTGCGGGTAAAGGTGAACTCTCTCTCTGTGTGTGTGTGTGTGTGTGTGTGTGTGTGTGTGTGTCTCTAAGAACGTCTATAGTGGGGAAAATGTATGTTTGTTTGTTTAACGTGCTGCTTTGAATTCTCCACATATGATTTTATGTGTATAATTTTGTCCACATTCATCTGTGTGCGTGTGTGTGTGTGTGTGCGTGTGTGTGTGTGTGTGTGTGTGTGTGTGTGTGTGTGTGTGTGTGTGTGTGTGTACATGTGTGTCCAGCAGGTTTAATCAGAGAAGGCCTTGTCCAGGATAAATTTGTGGCCCCTGGCCTCCTAATTCATCCTCAGCCTGCTGGCCTTGGGCCACTAATGAAACTCACCAAGGTTAACAAGATACAATCTCACACACACACACACACACACACACACACACACACACACACACACACACATACAATCACACAAACACACACATCTTCCTGCACATCTTCACCTCATCCTTCCTTCCCGTCACTTCTGTTTTCTTCCATCTTTCTCTGCAGTTCAAACATGTAAAAGTGATCGTTGCTTTTCTTAATGGAACGTCCAGTTTGCTTCACGCTGAATCTCTGCCAAGGGAGCCGTTAGCTCGGCCCGCTGGCACAATCCTGAAATAATCCAAAAGGGGAATAGCTTCACTTACTTTCAGGCTGGCTTGCTGTGGTTTAGCTCAGAGTTTGTGGGGTTATCCCCTGAAAATCGTGCCGGTGTCAAATGGTGCTGTACAGGGCTTTAGGTTTAACCCAGGGTTAACAATGTGTGTGTGTGTGTGTGTGTGTGTGTGTGTGTGTGTGTGTGTGTAAAGGGCCTACGTTGACCTAGAGCTATTCTTCGCCTATGAATAAGGATTTTTGTTTTTTTTGTTTTGTACAATTAACACTTGAAAATGATGATGGCACTGGCAAATGACAAGGCGAATGCCATTTATCAGTGCAAACACCTTACTTTCATTCACTCTGATTTGGTCGATAACTCCTCATCAAAACATGTTATCATCATCAAAATTTACACTTACATCAAACACTGAAAAAGGAACATAACACGGAGAGACACTCGCCGTGGATGAGACGGACAACGAAAAAAGTAGTCCGTAACATGATGGAGCTGATTTGGAAATTATAGTGACTCTCGCACATATGGCTTGCTCACATTTTTCAAACAGTTTTGTTTTCTCTACGATTCCTCCCGGTCGCCCATTATTTTCATGTCATCATTTCATATGATTTTATCTCCCGACTGTGAACAACAACAGACCAGGATTAGAAATACTTTTGTTGGACAAATTCTCCCAAAAATCATATGGATAAATGGGACGTGTGTCCCCCGTGTTGAGAGATTTATGGGTTGATCAGATGACAGGTCACGGAAGACCAAATGTTTATGGAAGTGTAGCCAAAGTTTACATTGATGAAGGCGCAATAAGGAAAATCTTCGGGACAAAACAACAAGCAGGTCTTTTTAAAAGAAAATTAGCAGCAAATTTCAGACGAATCCTGCTTTAGTTTCATGGATATTTTGGTCTCAATACGAACCACAAGAAGAGAAAAAGTCAAAAGAGGGAGGAGAAGATGTTGGAAAGGAAAGTGAAACATGAACGAATAGAAAGACGACGGACGGACACGGGGGAGAGAAAGAAAGGAAGACGGAGAAAGTCCAGGATGAAAAGAGGACACGAGGGTGAGTGAGCAAGGAATAATAAAGGCAGAAAGGGGGAGGGAGGGGGGCAGATTTCCCAAGGGAGTGATGGAGGGTGGGTGAGAGGGAGGGGGGAGCTGCCACGAAGAGCTACACAGCCACACACACACACACACACACACACACACACACACACACACACACACACACACACACACTACCCACACAGACACACACTGTCCCCATCAATTAGACTTCATTAGCGACTGTCGGATGACACTAATCAGGGTGTGTTGTTGTAGATCGAGGGAAGCCGTGTGTGAGGGTTTGTCTTTGTGTGTGTGTGTGTGTGTGTGTGTGTGTGTGTGTGTGTGTGTGTGTGTGTGTGTGTGTGTGTGTGTGTGCGCGCGCATGATTTACTGGTCGGGCTCAGCTGAGTCTGTGGAGTGATCAGAGCCCCAATCAGACCTCCTAACACACACGTAAACGCACTCAGCTGATGTAATTTGTCATTCGTTTGGATGCCACAGGTTGTCAGTTCTACGTGTGTGTGTGTGTGTGTGTGTGTGTGTGTGTGTGTGTGTGTGTGTGTGTGTGTGTGTGTGTGTGTACTGTATGTGACCTTGCGTAAATGACAGCGTCGATGAAGATGACACACATTTCATCCCTGGTACTAATAAATGATTCCTCACCAGGTAAAACAGTGAAAAAAAGAAAGAAAGAATAGCTTCATCGTGAAAACCAAACACGACCCGCGTTACGAATCGCATACTTCTTTTTTCTTTTTGTACGTACTGCAGCTACACCCTCACAAATGACATACTGTTGCGCGTGTTACGCATACTGTCGGCACATACTACTTCATGATGAAAATGCGCCTTGAACTTTGACCCCCTTCGTCATATCGGACATTCAAGGTAAAACGAAAGAAAAGGATGCGATTGGGAACGAGTACGCTTCCTTCAATTGCCTGTTTTTCCTTCAGCGGTTTGTTCTTGCTCGATCGTGAGGGCCATTGAGCGGAAGCGGGTTTGGCTCTGTGACTCTTCTGCTGACGTGGACACACCCCGTGATGGTGTTTGCTTCTCAGCGACTTCCAACACCAGCTCAGCACTTTGCTTTCTGCTTATTGTTTAGTGTCTATTTGTTATGTTTCCCATTGAAGTTTTTTTTCACCGACTACCAGAGTTAATCGAGCGTTTTACTCACTCACGTACAATAACACATTTATCAACTTGGGAAAACACACACACAGAATGTTTTTTTTGTTTTTTTTTTGCTGACACAGATGTGGTTTTGTCAGTTGTCTTGTCGGCTGGCTCAGATCTTCAGGTTCCAATGATATTCGGATGCCAGAGGGGACACGCACATAAACAGACATATACACACAATCTATTTCACTTCTCGCATACTGACGCAGGCATACACGCGGGCACACGCACACACACACACACACACACACACACACACACACACACACACACACACACACACACACACACACGCACACACACACACTCACGAACGCAGCAACAGGCTCTTTTTACAAACACACAAAGGCAGCTCATCCTCGCCACGCTCCAGGAGTGACAGATCGATTCCCAGGAC
>NW_027185418.1:650000-652500 GCF_022577435.1 Embiotoca jacksoni | reverse complement strand
GTCTCCGTTCAAGCCCTGTCATTCCTACTGTGTGTCGCTCTGTCCATTACCTGTGTGCCTGCGGGGTTGGGGTCAGGGTGTGTCTCTGTGTGTGTGTGTGTGGTGTGTGTGTGTGTGTGTGTGTGTGTGTGTGTGTGTGTGTGTGTGTGTGTGTGTGTGTGTGTTCTTAGTCCATCTGTGTGTTCCCATGTGTGTTCCCATGTGTGTGTGTGTGTGTGTGTGTGTGTGTGTGTGTGTGTGTGTGTGTGTGTGTGTGTGTGTGTGTGTGTGTGTGTGTGTGTGTGTGTGTGTGTGTAAAAGTCAATTAGAGTCAATTTGGACGCTCAGCTGTTCCCCGAGGAACTGTCTGTGTGTGTGTCTGTCTGTCACCTTGTTACCTTGTTGTTGCAGCGCTGGTGGGTCCCTTTGGTCACTGTGTGTGGGTCAATTTGGTCAACGTGTGTCCCATGTGTGTGTAGTTGGGGCCGGTGGGTGAATGAGAAAGGCAGAGGAACCTAGTAAAAGCTGTGTTGTTGTTTTTTTTATATCCTTCTTGTTGCGTCACTCCGATTCAGAATCAGGTGATTTTTTTTAATTTATTTATTTATTTTATTTTTTTATGGAATTTAATCATCCACTTCTGAAATAGGTCTCACTCATCTTTTCTGTGAAATAAAGGAAAACTTTGATTCACTGAAAATCTATCTTTTGACAATCAAACACTCACCCATTGAAGCCTTGAGAAAAGTGCCTCTGAAAAGTTTATATCTTGCTCTTTCATGGAGGACAGCAGCTGTACTTTATGTTGGATTCACAAGTTAAATGTAGAGTCAGATCCCAAAGAAATGCACCAAAAGATCCATTTAAATATCTCAAACCACTCTGGCTGCCAAATCAAATTCAAATTATTTTCCCATTAAATTGTGAACCAGAATGCTGATTATCCAAAGTAACAGGAACTTTGTGGTTCATTTTTATTAAATGTAGTTTAATGGAATTTTCTTTTACCTCCAGTACATTGGGGGTGAAGGCAGGAATCGCATGTTTTTGTCAACTGTGTGATCTTGAAATGATTATATTTTTTCCCCAAACTTGGGCTTGTATGTGTTGAGTTGTTATTGTTTTGTGTTGTTTGTGTTTTTCAGTGTCACCGGTTCCTGGCTGGTTGGAGCTGGAGGTCATCAAGGAATTGGAGGCAGCTGGTGACTGTCTCCAGGTTGCTTAAAAGCCGCCACTTCCTAGTAAGTAAGTTACATTCCTCAACGTTAGTGGAAATATATTCATTTTAGTTAATCCCTCACATGCACTTCCCTTGTTTGCAATGGTTTCAGAGGGGACCCATAACATCCGGTATGTGTTGTTGTAGGTACTCCCTGTCTCCAGGTTGCTTAAAAGCTGCCACTTCCTGGTAAGTCTCTGGGCTCATTGCAACATGACTTCCCTGTGAGCTGACATTTCTGTTACATTACTCAACTTTAGTGGAAATATATTCATTTTCAGTATGTGTTGTTGTTGGTACCCCCTGTCTCCAGGTTGCTTAAAAGCCACCACTTCCTGGTAAGTCTCTGGGCTCATTGCAACATGACTTCCCTGTGAGCTGGCATTTCTGTTACATTACTCAACTTTAGTGGAAATGCATTAATCCCTCACACGCACTTTCCTTGTTTGCAATGGTTTCAGAGGGGACCCGTAACACCCGGTATGTGTTGTTGTTGGTACTCCCAGGTTCGGTAATTAAATCACATTCAAACAAACTGCATCTTTGGGCAGTAGACTGAGTGCAAAACAAATTTTATGCAACACAATTACGTTCAAAGCTGACGATAAGACACAGAGGTCATTAAAAGAAACAACATTTCTGTTGGGAGCACAAACTCAGGTGAACACTTGTCTGCACAATTTGAAAATGGTTCAACTTGAGTTGCACGTGTTGTTTTATGAGGAAACCGAGACTCGAGGAAAACACACAAAAATAATTGGAGCTGTAAGTGAGGTCTATAATGAGTCAGAGCTGTCACACAAACACACACAAACACGGTGTGTTGCCGGCTCACAGCCGCTAACGTACGGAGGCCGTACATTTATTGTTCGGGGGGAATAAACACACACATGTGGTCGAAATGGTGCAAACAAAACAAAAGGTGGTATTTGGCTTTGTTGAACACCAAACATCTGAACACAACTCGATATCCAGGCAGACCCAAGAGAAGTCAGGAGAGAAACCTTTTCTTTTTTTCTTTTTTTTTTTTAAAGCAGATGAAGAGAATGAACTGGTGGATAAATGAGTGGGAGCGCCTTGCTGCTACATTTTAGATCAGGTCTAATCATCTGTTTTGTGTCTTGTTTCAAAACCACCCATCTGTTCCTCTTACTCTGACTAAGACAGGCAACAAGTATGCATATTATTTTATAGCTTTGATATATTTCTAAGGTGTCTGGTAACCAGGCCACTGCATGCTTCTTGGCAAAGGTCGAAGGCAACGGGGTTGCCAGGTTTGGTCAACAGGGTTGTTGTGAGGAG
>NW_027185418.1:622500-647500 GCF_022577435.1 Embiotoca jacksoni | reverse complement strand
TCTGCTCATAAAAGTGAAAATCTGCCAACAACATTGAGCTCATTTGACCCGTCTCCGACGCAAGTCTGCAAATTGAAAGGTTGTTTGGAAAATGTAAATGCTCGACATTAGTTTGGTGCCTTGTTTTTTTTTTGCCTCGGTGCTTTTCCAATTGTGCATCCAATTTAACAGTTCACACACACGCTAACACACCAATGGCGACAGAGCAGCGGCTCGAAACCATCGACCATCTGAGCCACAGCCACTCCATTGTAAGTTGTGGTAGGTGAGTTCAAAAACGACAGTGAAATTTTTAACATTTTATAACCATTTTAACATAATCTCTTCCTGTTTTCTTAACTCTATGATTTATTGAGCTTGATTTGTTTTGCATGTTGTTAAGAGCCTCAATGGAGGGTTTGCCACCAAAACAGTTCTGCATTTGGCATAACGGTTTCATAATTTCAAAAGGCCACAGAGCTTTTCTTGTCCTTTGGTTTGCATTTTAAATCACTACAAATCACTACAAATGGGCATTTCAAGCAAAATTACTCTTCGAAAATAACTCAAAAATATTCAATCAAAAATGTACTATTACATCTAATTACAATCTGAGATATACCAATTTATTTTTTTTCTTCTGACGGCTATTAAAATATTCAAAAATCGTGTCCCATTCCTACGAGAAATGTTACAGTTACAAAAACACCCCTTAATAAATTGAAATAAATAAGAAAGAAAATACACTGTCCGGATGATGCCAGCCATCTCACAAGATAAATGCTGATAGTTAAAAATGTTGGAGCTCATGGAAGTTTCCAGCAACGGGGTCTTTGCAACTTAAAACGAATGGAAACGTACACTTCTTGACTACCAAGTCAAATATTAACTCGTCTGCTGTTCACTAGGCTTTCCTTGTTGAAAACAATCGACGTCACGAGAGCCGTTTAAAGCAGCGTGACACTCGAACACTGAGAGCTATCACCTGAAGCTCCAGAGGTACCAAGAGCTGATTTGTTGTTTTTAAAGTGAGAGAGTGCGGACGGCCTCTTCTATCTATCTCCGCTCATCACAGGTCGGGGGTCAGATAAGGACCGTCTGCTGAGGAAATGGACTGTGGGGGAGGAGGAGGTGGGAGGAGTCACCTGATGACAGGTCAGGAGGAAGAGGAAGGCGGGGAAGGAGGTGCGGGGGGGGGGGGGAGGTTGGTGTTCGCAAGCTACTGGTGTTGATAGGTGTCCTCAGGAGGGTGTTTGATAAGTGAGACCGCGAGTTAACGAGTAACTGAAACTCCGTTGGGTAGCAGGTCGGGGGTTCGATCGTCGCTCGGTTTGGGGCAACATGGGGCGATACAGTGAGGTCGGATTGACAGCTAATGCTAACAAGCGCTGCAGATAAAATATTTCGCTACATGTCCCACAACTTGAATCTTTCTCTTACATCAGTCGGCCGTTTTTTTTTTTTTTTTTTACATTCAACACCAAAACCCAAATACAAATAATTAGATGCACGAAAGTCTTTGATGAAAATAGCACGTTGGAATTCATATAGTTTTCTTTATATAGTCAAAAAAGTTGTGTTGCTGTAATTGTAAGCACAATAGTGTAACCTTCAGGTTTTTAATTTTTTTTGTGCTTTCTACAGCATTTTTGCCTTTTTTTACATTTTACCTAATTATCACAGTGATAAAAATGTGTCACAATGGATGTGATGTCAAAAAAAAACAACAACAGCGTGTGCTTTAAATCCCTGTCCTAGTTTTTATGTGACAGCAGAGTTGTTTTACATATTTCTGTCGTGTTTATCTGCAGTTTTGTCCCTTCTCAATACTTTTCTAAGGACTGACTTGACATTTTAATCAGGTGGCAGCAGGGTTTCTGGAGGTGTCCGAACTCTGCTCCTTCACCTTTTCATCCTTTTTTCGCAACTGAAACCATGCGGCATTTGTCCTGATTGATTTTCTCAGAATGAACAACTCGGTTTAAGTTTTGTCGTTCGATGAGATTGGAAAACCGAGGGTCCAAGCACTTTCCTGGTTTTCTCACAAACCACATCCTGCGCGGTCCTCTCTGTCAGCAGCCCGAGACGACCAGTCACAAGTCTTGTCGTGTCCAATTGGTATGCAAATAATCACCAAAAGCCCCGACAGTACAGCTTTCATGGGACCGCAGAGTTTTTCCCACGTACTAATCTGACTTCAACTGTACCTAATGACTCACATCCTTTATGGCACATGATTTGGACATCTTGGTGGTGGAACCGCTCTTAGATTTCTCTTTGAGATTGGTGCATGCTCTTATAGGTTCTTTTTCTGTCCTTCAACTTTCCAGAGTGTGTGTGTGTGTGTGTGTGTGTGTGTGTGTGTGTGTGTGTGTGTGTGTGTGTGCGTAAACGCTATAACGAGGTCATGTCAGGGTCCCGAAAGACTGCAGTTGCAGTTTGGTGTTTGCAGCATGTGACAGATAACCCCAGAAGACAAACTCTGCCCCCTTCTTCTTTTCAACCCTTTTTTTTCCCCCACAAGCTCAAGATTAGTCAAAATTTTCAAATGTGAAACAAGTTTAACGATGAAACTGAACAAAAAACACTTAAGTCAAATTTGAACATGTTTGCCTGCTACCTTTCTCCTCGCGTCTCCTCGGACATTGCGAAGCCCCGCGAGTCTATAAAACAGGTTTGCTCTTTAAAGGTATGTGCTAATAGGAGCTATTACGCTCACTCTTCTCCTCCCCGCCCTTTAAGTCACCAACACTCTCTTGCCTTCCTCCACTCCACCTCCTTTCTTTCTTGTCTTTCTCCTCCTCTCTGTCCTTTTTTTTTTTTTTTATCTCTAATTAGCGGTGTGTTAAACCCGGAGAAACAGCGGCCCGGAATGCCGAAACAAGCTCGTAAAGAATGACATCAAACTCCCCAAGATGCTGACAAACAGGTTTAACCTCCCTAATACAGTGTGGGATGATGAATGGACGGGATGGGAAAATGAGGGGGGATGGGGAATCTCCTGAAAGAGAGACAGATCTTTTTTTTGTTGTTGTGTAGGCTCGTGTAAGGCGCGATCCAAGGGTTTCGCACGCTATTCACGTAACGATCGAAGTTCAGCGCGGTGATGCATGTGGAGCAGAGGCAAGCAATAACTTTCAAAAGTAAGTATTCTAAGGTACGTCACTTGCTTTTCTTCAGCACCAGCGTTTCTGACTATGTGCATTTGGAATTTACCCATTAACTTGAGTTTGTACAATTTTTGACGGGTGAGTCAGACGGAGCCAAATCCGTCAAACAATTGTGGCGGGGAGCTTCGCTTTTGTGGTTGCAGGCAACAAACTTGTGCATTTAGCCATTCTGCCAAAGTTTAAATGCTTTGCTGCGAATGTTTTTTTTTTTCCTGAGAAAACGGTCTGACCCTGGCGGACGATTTCATGGTGCGCAACCCGATGAAATGTCGAATAAATCCCACCTGGTTGCTCTCCTGATCTCATGAACCTTCTTTGGCCTTTGACGTTCTGCTCCTCTTGAAATCGCAAAAACGCCACTGAAAGCACCTCGCTCAGCTCTTTGTTTTATTGCCATGGGCTTACTCAAGACTTTCAGGGGTCTCCGCTGCCGATTTACCGAGTTTGACGCAAAATTTGACGCGAGCTTTCTGCTCAGGTTTCCGGTCTACGGTTAAAACGCAAATGCACACGTTCTACCGGTCAGAATAAACTTGTCTAACTCGGGTGCGACTTAATTTTGACCAAAGCAGCATGAGTAATATTTAAAGTAATAGCTTGCCCCTGTTCCGTGCATATTAATGCTCTAAGCGCTGTTCCTGCACAGCACTCTCTAAAACTTTCTGATCGCACCTCGTACCCCCTCGTACAGTTTCTGATAAAAAAAAATTAAAAAAAAATCTGTCAAAATCTCCCCGAACTAAACTGAGCTGAATCAGTGACATATGAAAAATATATTTCAAGCATTGTCCCAAGACGGTAAAAGATGACACAAAACATTAAAATGTAACTATTCAAGTTCTTCTCGTACTTTTCGTATTCTCAACATGTTCTCTTTGTTGTCCACTTTCTTCACCTCCTCCTCCCTTCCTCCTTTCTTCCCTCCCTTCCCTCCTCTCCTCCTTCACTCATCCATCCCTTCATTATCTCTCCTCCTCCCTCACCTCCATCTTTGAAGTCCTCTCTAACCTCGCTGTTCCCCTTCAACACGGCCACACAATTACTCTTTCATGCAGGGCGGGAGGGGGGAAAGCCAGAACGGAGAGGGGAGGAAGAGAATATAAAAGTGATGAAGGGGGGCGGAGTTAGGAGCACAGGAGTAGCAATAGAAAAGAAGGAAAAAAGAGGAGCGGGAGTAGAGCGAAAGAGGTGATGAAGGAGGGAGAGGAGGAGGTGGAGGAGGAGGAGGAGAAAATGAGGGGAGGAAGGGTAGGATGGGGTCAGGGCTGACGTTGTGGGGGTTGATGTGGGGTCAGCATGATGAAGCAGTAATGGAAGTGTGTGTGTGGTGGGGATCAGAAGATGTATGGCTGGTTGACAGAAGAGAGAAAGACGGAGGCAGACTGCAGCGGAAGGTAGAGAGGTTGTGGCGTCCGTGTGGGCGTGGTTCGTCGTGTCGAGTTTTAGTCGCCTAATGACAAAAGTTTTGGAAAAAAATCTGCAGGTTAAAGGTCAAAAGTCACAACATCCAGACTGTAATAATGATTATAAGGTGCATGGAGGATAATGGCTGGTGTGTCTTTAGGATAAAAAAAATTTAAAAAAATACCTATATATTATACATTTTAAATAGTTTGCTATGAGTGTGTAAATGTTTTTACTTGCAGTATAATTCTGGTCAGATTTCATAAGATGCTGGAATGGTTTAGATTGTTTTTCTAATTTCGTGCTGTCATTTTACCAAATTGGATAATTTTGTAGTCCTGCAGTCACTGTTTTTGTAGAGTTCATGTTGGGTACTTGGTTTTAAATGTACCAAGAAAAGCTTCTTTGACAAAGTCATTCAATAACTTGAGAACTTAACTTTGACAAAAAGCAAAGAAGCCTAAAAGTTTACAGTGACGAATGCTTAAAGTGGAAGGGCCAAAACAAGCGTATTTGCTGCTTATTCATATCACTTTACATTGAATATCTTTAAGTTTTAAACAATCAGTCTTGTTTTCTTTGGGAAATAAAGAGGATTAATGTCAAGCTTAAAGCACTTTGGAGGTTATGTGCTAAAACAAGCACAAAAAAACCCCGCCGGTATGTTTCTTTTAAAATGGACTCTTAATGTTGCAACACAACTCTGTTCTGCAGTCTGTAAACATGGGGATCAAAATGTGAGTGTTTAGAATGAAGGTTCTTGTGTGTGTGGATGTGATAGACTGAGGGAGGGAGAGGTGACCTCTGATTGGCCGGAGTTACTCAGAGGTGAGGTGAAAGGTCATCCAGGGTTTGAAGAGTTCGGGGGGTGGAGGGGTGGGGGGGGGCATATCAACACCTTGTCCAATATCTACCTTGCAGTTTATGTGTGTGTGTGTGTGTGTGTGTGTGTGTGTGTGTGTGTGTGTGTGTGTGTGTGTGTGTGTGTGTGTGTGTGTGTGTGATTGATCCGTTCAACCCGGTGGCCACGGCTATAGATCCGAGAGACCGGAGATGATTGTGTGCGTGTGTATGAGTGTGTGTGTGTGTTTAAGTGTGTGTGTGTGTGTGTGTGTGTTTAAGTGTGTGTGTGTGTGTGTGTGTGTGTGTGTGTGTGTGTGTGTGTGTGTGTGTGTGTGCATTTGGGGAGGGGCTGAGGGATGAGAGGCGATTCGTCTCCCGTGGCGACAGGCTGGACCGTGGACCCTTCCGCTTCCTCTAAATATTTACAGAGGGCCAGCCAATCAGAGCCAAGCAGACACTGGCCACCAGCCACGACATGAAGGAGTGTGTCGAGCATGTGTCTTTGTGTGTGTGTTGTGTGTGTCTTTATGTGTGTGTTTGTAGTGATTACACACAACTTCTCAAGCAAACTTGACTGTATTGAGGTGCAGCAGTCTGTTTTTCTTTTTTAAATGTATCTCTTACTTCCACTGGAATTCATTAAAATACTCACACACACACACACACACACACACACACACACACACACACACACACACACACACACACACACACACACGCGCACACACAGCAGACATGCACACAAATATAAACACACACACAAACGCATCATTAAATGTTTCCTCAAACTCACAAGAGCACAGATTATGTTTGTGTCTCGTCACCAACATAGAAGAACAGATCTCTCTCTCTCTCTCTCATGCAGGCATGCATGCACACACACACACACACACACACACACACACACACACACACACACACACACACACACACACACTGGTGGAGCATGTGTGTGCAGTGAAAGTGCTCTGCCTGCCTGTTTGAGCGAACAGTAAATGAATAAAATGTGTTTGAGCCGCTGAGAGGAAGTGGTTTCCAGACCGCTTCAGCATGTTGGAAACAGCTGTTCGAGTGTACTTGTGTGTGTGTGTGTGTGTGTGTGTGTGTGTGTGTGTGTGTGTGTGTGTGTGTGTGTGTGTGTGTGTGTGTGTGTGTGTGTGTGTGTGCACGTGTGATTCAGCTTGTTCCTGCGCACCATGTTTTCATCCTGTGTGTGTTTGCAACAATCTGCGTACGTCTTAGTGTGTGTGTGTGTGTGTGTTTCTATGTATGTGCATGCATACGTGCAATGTGTCTGTTTCTGTAGCCATCTGTGTGTGTGTGTGTGTGTGTGTGTGTGTGTGTGTGTGTGTGTGTGTGTGTGTGCGTGTGTGCGTGCGTGTGTGTGTGTGCGTGTGTGTGTGTGCGTGTGTGTGTGTGTGTGTGTGTGTGTGTGTATGTGTGTGTGTGCATGCACTCTGCTGTGGGGGGGGGGGGGGGGGGGGGTCTGTTGACCACTTGAGAGGAAACCACAGGCCAGACAGAGCTGTGTGTCATCGGGCCAACCAACTTGGAGCCGAAAAATCCAGCTTCAGCCTGAAAACACGACAACAGAGATAAACAGATAAAAAAAAACCTGTTTGCGATGAACAGACGCACAATCGCTGTCAGTTTTTAGTTGCTGTCATTTATGACAAACAACCAAACGGCATCATCAGGTGGTTTACTCTTCCAATAATCTTGCATCATTTATATTTTTAAATCCTGCTGAATTCACAACCGTCAGATGTGGTCTGACTACATTCATACCCCCTGTCCTCCTTTTAACTTTGTTTCGGTTCTTCCTCATTTCCTTCTTTCCACCCTCCCTCTGTCTGTGAGCATCGACATGAGGGACTGAACATAAAAGAATAAATGTCTATTTTTGATTTGGAAATGTTCTAACAAGAAGAGTTTGGCAAGTTGTCCTAAAATGAAAAGAAATAAAGTGAAATGTATGCATTGGAGACGACAGGATATTAGAGCTACACTGAGGAAAAATAAAATTAACGTTAACATTTGTAATTTTGGATTTCCACAATTAAGTAAAAATGTAAAGAAAAGAGTTGAAATTGGATTTCATAAATAAAGTTGAAATGTTGAGAACCAGGTTTTGGACCTGGTGAACTCGGTGATGTCTGTTCCTCAAACCTTCAAAATCAAACAACTTGGTCATTTGTCTTGTTCTGTTTGGCGAAACAACATGTCCTCATTGTATTAAGCTTTAATTTAACAGTGGATACCCTTGCATCTGTCCATTTCCATCTTCTTCTGTTTGCACAAATGCTTCCACTTCCTCCCAAATTTCGGGACCAAACTGTGTTCATGTGCTAAAAGAGACATCATTTCGTCGTGATTAAAACTGATTCCGAAATACGATCGCACGAGTTAATCTACACGAAGCATCTTGTGTCACACGGGCAGAGCAAGAAGTTTGGGATTTTATTCTGGAAATATAATTTCCACTTTATTCTCAACATTTCCTCTTTTCTTGAAACAGCAGTTTGACTTTATTCTCGGCATTTCAACTTTTTTCTCAACGTTTTGACTGAAGAAAAACTAGAAAAGGGGTTCTGGTGGAAAAAAAAAAATAGGTCGGATTAGACTTTATTGGATTTTGTGGTTCTGCAAATTCAAGTTTGAACAAATCCACTTTGACTGATATGAAATGTGTGAAATAACGTACGGCTTTAACTGCTCCGTTAAGATTTCGTTTGCATGTGAAGCACTTTGTTTCATAATGTAACAGCAGTTATTGGCTGCTTCACGACAGACGTTCTTTAACTTTAGTCACATTAAACAGACAATAAATCAATATATAAAGAGTCTGTTGAAGTGAGGACATATTTATTATTGATGGATTGGGGTTCAAACAGGTTATTGTGCAGCCTGCAGGTCAATCTTTGAATTATTGTTGTAAATTATTCAGAAAACTTAAAAAAATTATCAACAACTAATCATCATTTCAATAAGGAGACATCCATTAGGAATTTATTGAGGTTAACAACAAAGAAACTGACCATTTATTTTGCTTTATAGATCCGCTGCTTTCCACTCCTCTTCATCCTCCTCCTCCTCTTCCTCTTCTTCCTCCTTTTCCAAACTGTGTGGCTTGTACTTCCGTCGTGCCCATGAGCCCAATCTTCTGATCTTTACACGAACCAGATCAGGCTGTCCCTCACACACACACACACACACACACACACACACACACACACACACACACACACACACACTGCACGCGGACACACACTCCTTCACCTCATCAAAGTGGTGGAAGTGTGTGTGGGACGATGGGTTTGATGGAAAGGTTGGGGGGCTCGGAAGTGTTTTAGTGTGTGCGTGTTGGGGGTGGCGTGCACACATGGCCACATGGACACACACACACACACACACACACACACACACACACACACACACACACACACACACACACACACACACACACACACACACACACACACACGCATGCAGCTGGGACTTATCAGTGTTTACTCTCTCCTGTCTGACTGTACTTAAACTTTACCTCCACTCTCTCCGTCCACACACACACACACAAAAATGCACAGCCACCCAGCCAGATCGAGGAAAGCCTTTATCGGAGCTCGGCGCTAAGTTGTGAATGGTTGTGTGTGTTTTGTCAGTGTACGCGTGTGTGTGTGTGTGTGTGTGTGTGTCTGTGTGTGTGTGTGTGTGTGTGTGTGTATGTGTGTGTGTGTGTGTGTGTGTGTGTGTGTGTTTAGCTTGGCAGACTGCCAGGGAAATCGGACTGAAGCCAAACTTCTCCCTGCAACAGCAGCCACGTGCCGCTGTGTGTGTGTGTGTGTGTGTGTGTGTGTGTGTGTGTGTGTGTGTGTGTGTGTGTGTGTGTGTGTGTGTGTGTATCTCGACATTTACATTTTATAGTGTCTCGTTGTTTTGGTCTTGCAGGTGTGCTGGACGTCAGTCTCAGATTCAGATCCATAACTTCTCGTCTGACTTAACATTGGGTCCAAATGTGTCCGGTTTGAATTTTTATTGGCCCAACAAAACAGTCTGAAAACATTCAATCAGCCAATCAAATTGAAGCAAACTGATAATTTGAAAGTGTCGTCATGTGAGAGATTGTTATATTTGGGCCCTTTGCTACAATTAGTGAGTTTTTTATGTTCATCTCTAAGGCAGAAAAACAAATATCTGCCGCTGCTTAAACAAACAACCTAATATTAATCATTGTAAGATGAAACATCCTCGTTAAGAGCCAGTTGGTCTTTAATTTGGACTTGATAGCATCTCACCACACAGATGATGATTTTCAGATAATCGGAGTTCAGCAGCTTTTTTTTTAATACGCTACATGTTGTATTGGGTGAAACATTTGGGTGAATTGAAGCCTTGAAAACAAGCTGCAGGTGGATAATTAGTAAAAATCCACTTTTTACTGGATTCATACTGCTTTAGTTTGCTTTTGTTTGTTTTTAAAAATGACGTGTCTATTTGCACGAATCTCTCCCATACATTAAAACAATTAAGAAGAAACGTAATGGCCCCTGAAGCAAGATTTGTACAGCATAACGAGGAAACACTTTTGATAATCGGTGTTTTTAGGCACTCAACGAACTTCAAACTTTAAAAGTAGAAAACTATCGCAGGTGTTTACAATATTTAACCAAAAGCATAATTTTCCCCTAAACTTTGAGTTTCCTTGACTGAAAAATTTAGTATTTAGCCAAACAAATGAACAATATATAATTTCAATGTAATTTATAGGACAAAAAGGAAGGTTTGGAAACTTTGTGATACTTTTTGGGTCATGCCAGACTAATAAAAAACAGTGTGTGTGTGTGTGTGTGTGTGTGTGTGTGTGTGTGGTCATGTACCGTATGAACTGTGTATTGTGTGACGGTTTAGGTGTCGCCTTATATTCCTGTGATACTGTATAAGTGTGTGTCATTACTTGTCCATCTCAATACACACACACGGGTAAACAAATGCTGCTGAGATGATCGGCTTCGTGCTGAGAAGTGTCCCACTTCATGGTGACACACACACACACACACACACACACACACACACACACAAGCACACACACAAACATACAGTACATACATACATCCATGCACTCACTGGTGCTTTGTTACTGAATATGTGTCACTGCCTTGTTTTCACCTCCTTTCTCTTCCTTGTCCTTGAAAAGCGGGCTTTACCTGAGATAAAGAGGGCGTGTGAGGCCTGCATACAACATGTGTGAACGAGTTTATAGGTGTAACTTTCAAAATGTGTGCGAGTGAAAGCGTCCGTTAGTGTGAGAGATTACAGGGTGGGTGCATGAGAAGGTGTAAGGTGCGACATGTCTTGAATTAAAAACGTGGGGGGGTCTCTTATTGTGATATAGGTTTATAGTCATCGCGGTTGACGTGCCTGGTTCGCCTGAGCATGACAGTCTTGTAACGTGTTGTTTTTTTTAACAGGAACCTGTTTCTTGTTGTTGTTCTGCTCTCCTGTGCTACTCCGGGTGCCGCCCTGTATCACCCTCCTGCAGCAGGTGATTTAGCGCGCCTGGTTCCACTCCAAACCACATGAATTTCTGCAGATGCGTCTCAGTCCAGACACTCTGGCAGCTTAATTGGATTTCTTGCGTCATTCGCAGTGCAACACACAACAATGACGTCGTTTTCGGAGAGACAGCAGAATCGATGCTGACGATGGGCACCGCACCTCTGGCTTGCTCAGCGAAACCCGCCACGACTGCAGCTTTGAACATCGTAATGTATATCAGCCTCCTCTGTTGAGTTTATCTGGTGCGACGGAGGAGTTCTGCTCTGTGACTTAACGGCGCTGATTGTTTGTATGCACCTCTACTTGTCACGCTTCCGCGTCACCAGCGTAGCTACGCGTACGTCGTTGCCACAGCAACCCATTCAGATAGGTTGGTGATGTCTGGACGCATCAAATCTGATCTGCTCGTTTGCAAATAACAAGTCCGTCCTAAATATCTGATCTGAGAAACAAATCCAATTTGAATGCAGTCTGAACAAAGCCTAAAAGGTACTTAAGGGCTGTAAACGTTACTAGTGTCACCAAAAGGAACAACAGTACAAAGCAGCAAAGCTCATATGTATATATATGTATGTATTATAAACAGGCGAGCAACATAGATACTAAGTTAGCTAGTTTACTAAATGACACACTTTTGCATTGCAGTTTTTATTTTACCCGAGAACTACCATAAAAAGATCAGTCATGTTTATAGACTGATTTCGGGTTCTTTTGGGGCCCACAACGTTGCTCGATAAACTTCGGCACTGGCCTTGAAAACCTCATATTGGTCAATAAACCCTCATTGTATATGTTACTGCACACACACACACACACACACACACACACACACACACACACGACTTGTAATAAAACACTGAAGATGACAACAATGAAGCAATCGTGGCAAAAAAAAGGCTGGAAACAGAAACAGCAAAACATCCATTTCACTTTTCAAGGCCAGCAGGTCACTGGGTAGAAGCCTCTCCGTGTGTGCCAATAAGCGATTGTAACGCTCTACATATGTGCGTTTTAAAAGAAACGGGTGAACTCGACTCCTATCAGATCTCACTGGACTATGAACCAGCTGAGCCCTGCCCCGTCAATCAGCTAGCTCTCACTCACACACACAAACATCCAAACGGTTTCACTATTTCTACACTCGAGGATAAAATATTATATCATCAACACATATATGACACGCTGTTCTTATTTTTATGACTCATTTTCAATGTTTCTGATTAAGCTCAAACATCCTGTTGTGACGTCCAATCTTTGGCAGAACAACACGACTTTCACCTCCTGTGAGCTGTTCTTGTATTTCGGTGGGACCCCCCCCAGCGTCTTTTGACCTAATTACCAAATAAACACAGGCAGAGTCGGTTTAATTTAGATGTACTGCTATTAATCAGGTTATTAATCTGACTCTGATTCATAGCTGACAGCTTGGGGCTGTGGAGGACACAGTCCACTGATTATTTTTTATTGATTTTTTTCCTTTAAGGCAGATGATATTAAAGTACTGAGTCTGGGTGAGGTGAGTGCTGTGAGCCTATTTTGTCTGGTTATGGCTTTGTTTTCAAGGAGTGGACACATTTGAAACTGCTTTTAAAAAAAAAAAAAATAAAAAAAAAAAAAGACTGACGCCAGCATTAGAGCGTACTTCACTGTTTGCGCCTGACAGACTTTAAACCCTTAAAGTCTGTTTGTATCAGACCCTTCAGGTGGATCAGACTTATGGATTAAAGATCAGATTTGAAAAATGTAAAGTGCTCATTAAGGTTGTTGTTTTTTTTTTTAATGCAATAAGGACTTTTAACAGCTGACCAAAGCTGCCCCAAACTAGTCACCACTGTGAAACCACCTGTGCCTGTTTTGTTTTTGTTTTTTTACAGTGTTAAGTTTGGCTCAACTAAGCTTAAGTGGCTTGTTGTCGTGGCTAAATATTTCTAGCACTATCGAGACATTGCAAAATGCTGCAAAAGCTTAAAATGTTCTCAGAGGCATAGAAAGGGAAAGGTGTAATTAGTGTTAGCTGAACTCTTCAGTGTCACGGTGTCCGTTTTTGGACTTGCAGAGGATCACCGTCTGGAAGGGTATGACTGGAGGTCAAACTAAAGATCTTGGGGAAATCATGAGCTCATGTGTCGGAAGCCACAATAAAAGAAGCTGCTTTCAGTCTTATAGCTCGAGTTTTTTGAAGGAACCTAGAATTCGGGCCAGACTTTGGAGTTGAGAAGGGACTGATGTGCTCTGAAACCTGGATTGTTAGTTACAATTACTGCTCTTCACCCGTTAAATTATTGACATATTTATAGCCTACAATCGGCACACATATAGTGGCCTCCACTATATGGGTCCTGCGGTCTCCTCATGAAATTGCAAATATAGTTTAAAAAAAAAAAAAAACAACATAATAACAGCACTTTTCACTTGTCACTTTTCTGTGATGTTGCTGGTATCACTATCAACAGATCCTTTTCCTGTCTATTGTTGCTGCAGACCGCGTGATAAATAGGTGACGCACCGGGGCGTCACACGCGTGTGACTTGCACGTTTCACCTGTTAACGTGGGTGCCGAAAATAAAAATAAAAAATGTTGCGTGACCGTCACGCTGATGCGACGTACACAGTTTGTCCCGGGGCCCTCGCGTTTGGACTCAGACAGTTTGGAGCCTCGGTTAAGGCTATTTCACCGCCTGCAACGCGTTCCGTCTCCGACACGGCCAGCGGAGTTAATAACAGCCATTCGAGTTGATGCTCAGCAGTGTCCCAAAAGCAGGTCGGCCCTAATGATAGGCGCCGAGTGTATTTTTGGTGGAAGCCGGAGTGAGATCACCACGAGCTGAACCGGAGCAGTTCGGCCGGGCAAGAAGTCAGACGGAGGAAAACGAAAAGAATCTGCTAATTTTCAAAATAAAAAATCCGATGTGCAGACTTCACCACGTCATTACATCACCGTCTACCCCCGCGGTCATTCAATTAAGACAATCATTATATTTGCTTCCTGCCACTGGCACTCAAATGTGAAACCGTTAGGAAATGAATAGGGGGATTCATGTTTCTTAATGACTGATGACCCTTAAACTGTATTCAATTTGTTTGTAGGCTGCAGCACAAAGTAGGAAATAACAACCATACACACAAAATGGACAACAAACAAACCATTTAACGTTTACCTACGCAGCAAGCAAAAGAATCAAGGAAATAAGACCAAATCAAGAAGTAGAAAAGAAGAAAAAAAAAAAAAAAAAAACCGGGCAGACGAAACGCTGAAACGATGGGATATGAAGCCATGGCGACGCATACGTAACGCAACGTGACGGACCCGTGCCGGGCGGATAATGCAGATCAGAGAGGACCCTGGCTGCGACTAGATCTGGTTGTAGTTTCGGTCATCACGGTCAGCGTTTTGGAGTGGACTCCTGATCTCTGAAGCGGTGGTCATCAGAGCGAAGGTTGACGTCGGGTTTGTGAGGGGCCGCTGTGGGTCATCCTGGCTCCAGGTCCGGGGGGGGGGAGGGGGGTAATGGTGGTGGTCAATTCTGGGGTCCAAGGGGTGGGGCCGAGGCCCCCCGAGGGCCTCCTCGGCGGTGTCCAGGGGCCAGGCTGCGGCCAGGTCAGCGGGTGATGGATGAGACCGAGCCTGGTTATGGCAGGTGCCCACCAGCCCCGACCCGTCCAGCTTAATCAGCAGAGCCCTCGGACAACAGACCCTATTTAACCTCCTTAATGACTGGTCACTCAATTTTGGACACACGCATGAACACACATGTCCTGATACAAACAAGAGGCCACACTTAACGCAGCGCAACACACGAAAACTAAATCCAGCGACTTAAATGGGGCTCACGGAAATAAAAGCTGACACATGCACAATTGAAGATATTATGCTGAATGAACACGAGCAAGGACGCGCGCACACACACACACACACACACACAAACACACACTAACTGCTGCCTGATGCGCTCCCATTCAGACATTTATTGATTTCTATAAACCTGGGAACAATTGGAAGTGCTGGTTGTAGCGACAGATAATGTAATTAAGTCTTCACAGCTGAGTGCACCGACCTGCCGCGGAGTCTCACACATCCCATTTAATCCCTGTTTACAGTTTGCAGCAGTTTGATTGACCTCTCGTTATCCGATGCAAAAAAAACAAAAAAACATTTGTGAGCAGTTAGTATGCCTTGCTTCCTAATTTATGTAAGTCTGTGTCTGATAGTTAAAAATATGTGTGTGTGTGTGTGTGTGTGTGTGTGTGTGTTTGGCTGCACCGTCGGTTGAGCGTACTCCCCACGGTGACCCACTTTCTGCCAATCGTTGTCATTGTCTCGCTTTCATTCTGCTTCATTTGGCGAAGGAGTGCGTCTGTGCGAGTTTGTCGTAAGAATCCTGCAAATGCAACGTTGGCATCCTATTTTTTAAGGGACTCGAGGAAAGTTTTCTCGAGAATGGTTTTTTTGGGTTTTTTGGACTACTTAGAACTCCCGCTGTGAACGAAGCAGTCAACTCACCATGTGAGACAAAAACAAGTCCAAACAACATACAAGCCAAATAGCAAAAAAAAAAAAAAAAAAGCCTCCCTTAGTTCTTGGATTTTTTTTATTTTTTATTTTTTTTGGGGGGGGGGAGGGGTGTCAGACCTTTATTTCCAAAGAGCCACTCTAAGAGAACATCTTTCCTTCACCCGAGTGCTGAGATAACAAAAGAAGTTCAGCCATCTTCTGTGTTTCTTTCTTTTTTGACTTTAGGAGACAGGGGACGCCGGGTGTCAACGATGCGTCAACAGTCGTCCTCCCTCCTCCACATCACGCGCTCATGTGTGCTCAGGCTGATCACATTAGCGAAAGTGTTAAGAGGATAGTTAATATCAGAGGTGTGAGTGCTAATTAACATAAGGCCTCAAGTTTGTGTATTGAGTGTTTGTTTTCATTTAAGGAAGCACACACACACACACACACACACACACACACACACACGCACACACACACACACACACACACACTGGTTTGAGTCAAATTGGCTCTCGCTGAGCTGCAAACCAACCAAATTTACATTTTCCTCCCATCAACACTCACGTTTGCTTTAAGATAATCTCCGAAAACGGACCCACTTAGACTGTCACTGCAAAGCCGGTTAGCAGCCAAACCTTGTGACACAGAAAAGTTTCAATACAATGCTCACATTATAATCCAATAGTGATTTCATTGTCATCGGCGCACCCTGAAAAAGAAAAAAAAAAAGAAAAAACGTTGGATCGCTTAAAGGAAGCGGAAGTAATAAATACACAAAATATTTACATTGTCAGTTTACATTGAATACAAAGCACGAGGAAATGGGTTCAACCATAAACAGAGAATTAGAAAGTTTGTTGTAAATGAACAAACTGTTCTTTTTTTTTTCTTTTTTTTTTTGCAGTTTGAGAAGGAGAAAAACGCAGTGATTGAAAACAGCATTGACGGTTTTTACTTTCCTTCGGTGTGGCTTCGGTCGAGACGCACCGACCACGACAAGCAGCATCCCCGGCCCTTGGTCTCCGAGCGCATCGTCGTGAACCGAAAGCCAACAACTGCCGGAGAAAAGAAGGAAGGAAAGCAAGGAAAGCAGGAGAAAGTGGCAGGAGAAGCGGGAAATTGTGGGAAGAAAAGAAGGAAAAAAAAAAGATCAGTGAACGAGACCAAGAAACGATTCCGCGAGTCATTCAGGCGTGTAGCTTATTTTGACTTACGGTTTATGCTTTAAAGTGAAGAATCTCTCGGGTCGTATAAATAGTGGCGATCTGGTGCGTCGGGAGTTACGCAAGTTCAGATGACGTGTGCATAACGTGACTTTTTCCTTGTTAGGAGGACAAAAGTTGGGCGAGTGATTCCATACGACAACGGACTTTGGTGCAGGAGACCGCTGTTCGTTTCCCGTTTCCCCAAACCGTAGTGACTGTTGCCGTGACGACAAAGATTGCATAAATTTAAGTAAGTGGTAACTTTAACACACAGCACACTTGAAATGACCTTAACCCAAGACATATCTTTCCATCTAACCCTAACCAAGTGCCTAAATCTAACCGGGGGGTGGGAATTTTGGAAACACTTAACGCGAGCTGAGGGTAGGAAGCAACAAACAATATGACTGTATTGGTGGGAGGACAAGTTAGAATGAATCAGTGAAAGGGATGAAAGGGGGAGGGTGGGAAGAAAAAGAAAGTGGGACAAGAGCAAGTATGAAGCAAAAGAATTAAAAAAAAGAAAAATAGAGTAGAAGACATCAAGGAGGAGTTTAAAGGAAAAAAAAAACATGTCAAGAGAATATGAAAAGGGAGGAAGGAGCGGAGGGGTTAAGCTGGACTGCTTATTGTGAGCTGGAGAATGAAATGGAAACACAAACGGAAAGAAATACTCAGCTCTTACTGGTTCAGTGTGCATCAACGGGAGCTATCATTTATTATTAGTCATATTTTCGAGCAAATCACGCGAACCCCGCAGGAGCGCGTCGCAGTCGACACGGGACGGCGTCTCCCGCGTTCGGACGGGGCGAGGCGTACGAACCCCACTGTGAGCAACTTGATTGATTTTCCAATTTTAAAAACAAGTACATTTTCTGATTTCGTGATCACTTATTCGCAAAATTTGTTGTTCATTTATAACAACATTGACTTTGGTACGTTATTTCCACTGTTGTGTACGAGATGTTTAAAAAATGAAATTCAACTTTACCTGTTCGTATTTTCATGTGACTGTAATGGTACCAAAGTAACTTGGTAGCTAAAGTGAGTAAAGTAGAGGCGATACTGGCAGTGGAAAAGAAATTTAGGTGTATTTCAAAATTTTATTCCACAAAAAAAAAACCAACATACATCAGTACTCTGAGTCATTCATCAAATGTAGCGATATCAAGAGTCATTTCTGGATTACTCACCATTCAATCCATCAAAGTTTATTATAAAATGCCAATTATTGACTGACAAAAATGAATAAATCAGTAACTAACCTATTGACATGCTACATCAGAACACACACACACACACACACACACACACACACACACACACACACTAAAATCATGATATAAATTCACTTTTACATTTTCCAGACAGTGTGTAAAGCCCTTCAGGAATATTAGGAATACTCTGGGAATGTAATGGTGAACGATAGGAAGATAAAAAAAAACAAAAAAAAAAAAACAACCACCATAAAGAAGAATGAAGTCACTATTAATTAGATTTTGTCAACCACAGACACACCGTGAGTCTTCACGTATAATCGTTGCACCAGAGTGGTTTGTCCTCAGGCCTGTTATAATGGAAACTAGCAGGACGGGGGGTGATGTGACATCAGGCGTGTGTGTGTGTGTGTGTGTGTGTGTGTGTGTGTGTGTGTGTGTGTGTGTGTGTGTGCGTGTGTTATCTGCTGTTTCATGCGGTGACTCATCGCACGTTTCCGCTGTTTACTGGAATATTACTGGAACATGTTTCCGTCCTCAAGTTTTTAATGGCTACCTGAGAGCGAATGCGGGAAGCCTCGGAGTCCTCCTCTTCTTTGGTTTTGTCTTTTTTTTTTTTTTTTTTTCTTACTAAAGTGCTTTATAAAAGTTGATTTATTTTGGTTTCTTCGAAGGGTCCTTCGGCTCGTCTCGAGACTGACGCTCACTGCCGGCTGAAAGTGACGTGTGCAGCAGCGAAGGAGACTTGCATGACTCCAGCGAGCTGCACTCTGGAAAATAAACAACAAATAGAGGAAGGAACACAACATTCAAGCTCTGTGAGCTTTTCCAAGTGCACAGCAAGCTTTTTTTTAAATTATTTTTATCCTTGGTTGCTTATTGTAATTCAGATAAATCGAAATATTTCACATGTTTGACTTTATAGACTTGAAATCCATTTTCTAAACAAAGAGAAGTTTGGTTACTTCAGATGAAGATGGAGAAAAATGGATGATATTTCTTATTTTCGGACTTTGAAGTTGGCTGTTTCCTGCTGCTTCCAGGATTTATGTTAAACCAAGCAAATCACCTGCTGGCCTTTACCTTCATGGATCAGCTTCTGGCATTAGAGCGGTGTCGGGTTTTTCATTCAACGCCGGGCTCAGACGGCTTGAATTCAGCCCCGATTTCGACGCGATTTCAGTCATCACCGGGCCCAAACACGAATGTCGAGGAACGACAAACGGGCCTCGTAGTGTGACGCGACTGAAGAACAGCGACGTAGCTCTGGGACTAAAGTCTCGTATGACCCAGTTTTTTTTTTTAATTGTTTTCATTCGCCCGGTTCGGACATATCCTACGACGAGTTCCTCGGCGTCGACCAGTAGGATGGCAGAGCGCTCTCTTGCAGGCATTCGTAGGCATGCCAAACCGTGAGCATCGCACGACGTGCCTCTGCAGCCACGACTGACAACGTTTGGACCCTCCACCCCGACGGCAGAGTGAACTCGCGCACGAACGTGAACGATGATTGGCAACACCGCAAGTATGACGCAGATCAGTCTCCCGGCAGAGACGCAGCAAGGATATATGACACTTTGACTTGGTTATCCCTTTTAAATTCCGGTTATAATTTGATGAAGAGACTTCAGCAACACACCGAACTCTTGACGTTAATATGAAGTCATTTTTAGTACACGGTGTGAAGTTGAAAAGACTGCAACAGCAGAAATGATATTTATGCGCAAGTAATTTGCGACAACAAACCACGGTGCTTTTGTCGCCTCAACCGAACCTCAAGTAAGAGTCGGGATGTCAGCTTCCGTCTCTGGTGTGACGTTCGCCGCGAATTTTATGCTCGCCGTCCAAACCGAAGGCTTCGGTGTGAGTTCAGTCCAGCTCAGGAATTCAGCAAGAAAAAAATATTTGCACTGTAGCTGAAATCATCCCATATTAAAAAAAATACCACGCATACAAACACTACTGGACGGTAGAAGACAGGATTCGCCCGAAATCGATTTTAATGTCAGATTCAAACACGGTGCGTGAACGCGTGTTTCGTTGCCTCTTGATAGAAGAGTGTGTTTGCGTGCTAAGGACACTGTGATTAGCCATAGACACCGAGGGGGGGAGTTCATGTGGAGGAGGGTGACTGTCTGGTTTGGGTATTGCTCAAGTTTACCCTCGGCCTTTCTGCTACAGCCATCTGTTGAGAGTGTCAAGACGAGCCCTTTTGTGTGTGTGTGTGTGTGTGTGTGTGTGTGTGTGTGTGTGTGTGTGTGTGTGTGTGTGCGCACACAGCAGGGGTGGATTGGCAAGATTAGGGGAGTTGGCTACCGCACACCCAGCCCCCTTCCATCCCTGACGCACCTCCACCTCCCCCCCCCCCCCCCCCCCCCACCCCTTCTTTTTTTTTTTTTTGAGGGCCGCGACCTGATGCATGCCACGCGTACACGGCTGTCCTACACACAAGAACACACGCGCGCGCACACACACACACACACACACACACACACACACACACACACACACACACACACACACACACACACACACACAGAGGAGGGGATCATGGTTGGGTCTAACCTGCCTAATTCTCCCTAATGGCTTCTCTATTCAGGGATTAACTCTCTAAACCCCCCCCTACACACACACACACACACACACACACACACAGAGGGTACACCATGAACAGTGTAACCGTCGCGGTCTCACACACACACACACACACACACACACACACACAAAGGAAATGGACAATTGGACAATAGCTGATCTCTTTGCAGTGATTTGGCGAGGCATTAAATGGCCTGTAGGCTGCAATTAAAATGTTTGGGACTCGGGACGACTGGAGGGGAGCAGACGGGGGAAGATGTGAAGGCAGGAGGAGAAATAGGAGGAGGAGGAGAGAGGGGGAGAGAGAGAGAGAGAGAAAGGAGAGGAAAGTGTTTAACAGTGAGGAGAACTTTATCAGGATGAACTCTCTCTCTCCACAAGTGTGTGTGTGTGTGTGTGTGTGTGTGTGTGTGTGTGTGTGTGTGTGTGTGTGTGTGTGTGTGTGTGTGTTTCCTTTTACGGGGCTTTCTCTCGGGCATCTGTGCGTTTGTGTTCGGCTCTTTTAATTGGTCCAGTCAGTGTATTCTTCTCCAGAACTGGGATATAAAATATGATCCGGACTAAAACAAGAACACATGGCGCTCTCGGTTGGATCACACAAATGTAATCTGATTGTAGTTGATTTATTTTCTCGCCCAGTGCAGTGAAAAGCAGCAGAGTTCTTCTGTGACCTTGGTTCATGCGACGAGCTGCGTTAATGGGAACTCGCTGTACTGCTGAGACACACCTTGTGACCTGTCTGTATTCTTTTTTTTAATTTTTTGTTTACTGTTATCAAACCAGGTCGTCTTGCAGCGATCCAGAACTGTTATTCAAGAGAGACCCGAGAACAAAAACCGCCCAGAGAAAAGGATTCGCCTCAGGTCAGTGTCCCGTTACAACAGCACACAGTGACATGCATTATGTAAACAGACACAAGTATATGGAGGAAAATACTGCTTTATAATTTTAGCACAAAGAGTTCAAGGTGGGGTCAAGGTGAATGGGGAGATGCATAAAGGACTTTGACACCAGACATCTGTGGTCATGTTGTTCAGCCTATCTGTCGTCAGGGTTTGGCTACTAAAACTGGGGCCCAGAAATATGTTGTGGTTTTTGCTTAGATTAAACGAGGCAGGTCTGGACAGGGTTGTGACCATATTTGGTTGAGCTCGGGGGGTGGGGTGGAGCTCTGATTGGAAATCCGACAATACTATGTCCCGCCCACCGATAGCTGTAACTTGACTGCACCACAGGCCTGTCAATCAAACAGACAAAACTGAAATATCGCATGGAGACATTTTTTTGGCGGGAATTTTAGAAGACTATTAGAACGGGAGTCTGTGGAGCCAACCTCTAGTGGCCCTCTGCGGTTTTGCAGCTTAAGGCACTTCCGCTTCGGCACAACTTCTCAGACCCGGAAGCTACGTCCACTTTTATATACCCTCTGTGGATGGACGCCACCGATACTGTTGTGGCTGAGTGAGATAAATAATCCGTCTCAGACGAATAGAGGCGTGATATTTTCGGGTGTCCACATACTTAAACACACAGTAAGCAAATTGACAGATTGTGACTGATGTGAGTTCGTAGACACAAAGGTGTGCGAGGTGTTAACGTCACCTGGAGCCCAATCTTCATCCTCTTTTTTTTTTCCACTTTTCTTCCTCGTCTCCTCTCCTACTCGCGATTTGTCTTTTCGAGAAGCTCTCACAGATGTCACATTTTCGACTTAAACTCCCAAGCGGACTAGAAAGTTTATGCAAGAGGAAAGTGTGTGTGTGTGTGTGTGTCCTTGCTCTCCTGTATATGTGTGTGTGTGTGTGTGTGTGATAGAGGCCCTCTGTTAAACTAACAGAGACCCAGGAGGTCCGTGGGCCCTCTTTTGTCTCCCCTCTCTGTCTCCTGCAGGCATGCATGCAAGAAACAAAAAGACACATTTCAGTGTGACTTCAGAGCTGTTTTTGTGCGGGAGGGAGGGTTGGGGGGCGGGTGGGGTGGGGGGGTGGGGGGGTTTAAAAACCACCTTTACAGACACTCCACCACCACCTACTGCAGATACCCCACAGCTATATGGACACCCCCCCCCCCAACCCCCTTACAAAGACTGAGGGAAACTTAAATTGACTCAGGTTCGGTTCGGTGAATGGTAAACACAATGATGATTTTTTTTTTTTTTTATGTGACGTGTGTCTTCAACCAGTCGCCATCAAATGTTACGATTTCATTTTGGGGGTAAAATCATGCAGCAAAGTATTCTTGGTTCTTCCATCTGTTTTACTATCAAATAGTCACCCTCGTATGTAGAAAAAAAAAAAAAAGGAGGCTTTGAAAACGTCGATGTTCCACGTGGAGCACAGAAACAAATCCCATTTCGATATCAAAGCATCCGAATCGACCTCCACCTCGTCACCCATTTCTGCACCGCCCGTTTGCATAAACAGCAGAACGCATTAGCACGTGAACAAGCGCATAACAAAGGCAATCATGTGACACGGAAGCTGTGCTTTAAGACGTGTGTACTGTGTTGAGGAAAGTGACAGAAAGGTGTTTGAGTAATCTTGCAAATAGACACGAAGAAGTGTTTTGATGCTGCGGTTTATAACTAACTTCCCCGGGGGTAGCGGCGACTGTTTGACGCTCACGAGATCGCCCTAATTTTCACGTAACAGAAAATACCCGGTACGTTTTTGTACATTTACAGATTACTTTATATGTTTTGAAAGGATCCTCATAGAGAGCTTTAAATTAATCAGGACGGCTGAGCTCTTTACCTTTTAGGCTTGTTCGAAGCGACAAGTAACATTTGAAATCGCGCTGTACTTCTAAATACTCGTACAACTTCATAAGTATCCTAAGACTACGGGTAATTTGGTAAAAAAAAAAATTTTTTTTAAATGATGTAAAGGCCACTGAAAAGTAGGGTCACCGTCCAGGATGACATGGCGCCCGAAATGTACCCGCTCGTCTATAGTCTCTTCACTCGGAGAACCGAGGTTACGATGTAACCACGCTATCTTTATTCCAATCTGCCAATTGGTTAGCAAGTGTTCTTACAAAAGGAGGCCACTTTAAAAAAAAAAAAAAAGAAAAGTACATCTCTCTCTCTCGCTCGAGTTTATCTCCACGTATGTTTCGAGTGCTCTCTCTCTTTCTGTCTCTGGTTGTTTTGCACTGGGAGGAATCGCTTTGGTTGTAAAGCATCAACATGTCCGACAGCTGTGGGACAGATCTGCAGCTGTGTGTGTGTGTGTGTGTGTGTGTGTGTGTGTGTGTGTGTGTGTGTGTGTGTGTGTGTCGGGGTCGTCCGCTGGCAGGAAGCAGTAGGCAGCGAGTGATGTGGTCAGACCCTCTGTCACCAGAGAGAGAGAGAGAGCGAGCTTCGGTGTCTCCCTCTCTCTCTCTCTCTCTCCTCGTCTTCTTCCTGTTGCTTGTTTTCTTTTCCTGATCATCGTTCTTCATTAGAGAAAGAAGAAAAAAGACAGAGGATCATTTGGCCCTCTGATGGCCGACCCTGATGATTGTCAGACCGGTGCTGATATGAAGAACGCAGACCGAGTTTCTTTTCAGTTTTGAGACGGGGTTTTTTTGTGTCTTCTCGTCAACAAAAATGAGACAGAAAACGGCTTTCGTCCCCAGATTTGCGTCTCGTCTGTTCGTTTCCAGATGTTTGGTGCAGTTTGTATTTCAGGGCTCGAGTCAAAAGTGATCCGTTTTTGGAATCGCCGAGCTAAATTAGCCCTAAAATCTTCATTTCCACGCTCCAGAAAGAGAAATAATGCAGAAAAACGAATGGACATGTTCTTTATTTTCTCATATCCTTTACAATCCAATCAGTTTTATAATTGGTATTAAATCAGTGAAAAGCATCATTTTTTTTTAATCTCAAACTTGACAAGTCAAACTTCATTTTTGATTAAATCGAATCAGTGAGCACAACTTTTTTTTATTGTTTTTCCTATTTCTAGTGAGATTTCCCTTCTGAATGTTCTTTAATTCTTTCATTTCCTTTAGTTTTCTTCCATTTTTAGATTTAATTTTCCATTTCTCATTTTTTTCTAAAAATCCATCATGACGTACCCCCCAGCCCCCCTCCCCTCCTTCCTTTCTGGCACCGTTATCATTTTACTCTCTTGTCAAGCTCTAATTTTCTTTTCCGTCCTTCCTCGTCGCAAATGAAACACGACAGAGAAAACATGCGAGAAAACACGAAAATGCTGCAAGAGGAACGGCGACGTTTTCTAAAACGATTTATTGCGAGGAGAGGCTTCGAGGGAGGGTAAAAAAGATAGAGAGAAAAGTGATGGAAAAAAAAAAAAGTAGAGTGAGAGGTCAGTGTGGAAAATCATTTTTGTAAATACTGTGGAAATCAAAGAGACGGAGGGGGAGAAGAGAGGCGAGTGAGTAGGAGGTAAATTGAGGGAGTCAGGGGGACAATTAGATGGGAATTTCCAGTGTTAGTGAGAGAGTGAGCTTTTGTTATAACAGCGTGAGGGAGAGCTGTTGAGATTGGGTTTTTTTTCTTTTTTCTAATGCATGCTACTGATTTGA
>NW_027185418.1:615000-617500 GCF_022577435.1 Embiotoca jacksoni | reverse complement strand
GCTCTGACCCTCTTTCATATTTCTTTCCCTTCCTCTTATCCCCTTTTTTTTTTTTTTTTTAAGTTTGTTCTTCTTTTTCCTCTCATGCTTTCTTCTCCTTCCCTCCTTCTCTCTTTTTTTTGGACCTGCTTTCCTTCATTCTCTCTTCATCTTGTCTTTCTTTTTCCTTTGTTTCTTCTGCCTCCTACCTCTTTCCGACAATCCTTTCTTTCCGTTTATTCTTTCTTTCTTAATTTCAGCAGTGTTATTCTAAGTTTTGATGACAGGAAATATTTAGATAAAGGACATCAGAAATTAATGCCTTTTCCTCGTTTCTGTCTCTCACCCAGGCGACCTCTCATAGCTCGGCCATGTTGACCAGTGAGGGGGCGCACACCATGGAGCAGGACGAGACGCACCACGGCACCAAGATGGCCTCCTCCGCCGCCACCAGCGCCGGCTTGGACGGGGCCAAGACCATGTCAGACACGGATGTGGACATGGAGATGGAGATGGAGGAGGCGGACATGACGCAGTGGACGGAGACGGAGTTCGAGGAGAAGTGCACGTACATCGTCAAGGACACGGCGTGGGAGGCGGGGCCAGACGGTGATGCCGCGATGACGACGACCAGAGCCGAGGCGTCACTGCCCCGAAATCTGGCTTTCAAACACCTGGCTGGCAGCAAGGAGGTCAGACTCAGACACACACACACACACACACACACACACACACACACACACACACACACGTTGGCAGACAGACAAACTTTCTCCCCAGTCAGTTTTTTTTTTTTTCACACACACTCAGGCAGAGAAAGCCATCTGTACGTACACACAAACGTGACTCAGACGTGGGTCATGTCATCAAGAGGGGTTCTTGTCTCGCTGTAAAACAGAGTGTGTGTGTGTGTGTGTGTGTGTGTGTGTGTGTGTGTGTGTGTGTGTGTGTGTGTGTGTGTGTGTGTGTGTGTGTGTGTGTGTAAAACGCCCGAAGCAGAGGAATCACACGATGTAATTTCACCAACTCGTATCCATCCATTAAAAGTAATTTATCATCGGAGAAAATGGTGATGGTGTTGTGTGTCACATTCCACACAACTCCTTTCAACCTGAAATACCCCATCGAGCAGGCAGGGGGCGCCGTGCAGCATGTCATCAAACACAACGCATCAGTCTGCTCGTTTCTTTCTCTGCTGAATGACAAAGTTAAAGTGGTTCCTTATGAGCTTTGACCTCTGAGATGCTTCTTATGTTTTGTCTTGACTTATTTACTGCTTCAAACCAGCACGCTCAACATATCAGTCAGGTTGTAAACCTCCGTCGGCCACTGTGTGACCTCTTGGCAAACCTGACAGGATAAAGTTTGAGTCATTAATCAGATTGCAGGTGAAAAAGTCAAAAAGAAATGTGAAAACAGTCAAAGGTTGAAACTGAGGTTGGATAACAGCGAGATAATACAAAGAACCAAAATGACGAAGTGAAAAAAACAACAACCAGAAGTTGCTCTGCTTCTGAAAGTTGAAATATTAGTTGCTAATCAGCATTTTTGACAAAAAAAATTCCCATATTTATTTCCCCACAGCTCAAATGGTGAAATAAGAATGCCATGAGACTGATCAGTGTTAAATAATGTTCCAAACACAAATCAGTAGGCAAATAAATGAATAAGTTTCACACATTATCACATAAATCATGTTACATCTACATGTTGCTGCGTTTTTCAAGGCATTTTGGACTGGGAGGTGTGTGTGTGTGTGTGTGTGTGTGTGTGTGTGTGGCGGGGGGGGTAAAGCGGGGGGGGGGGGGGGGACATGACTGCAGGTCAAAAGGTTGCGAGTGTCGATTTTGACACCTTGTGAGTTTCTCTGCGAAGCGGAGTGATCGCATAGATTTTCTCATCAGGGGCTTATCAACGGGGAACTGAGGAAAGAAGCAGGGAGAGCGAGAAAGAAAGAAAGAAAGAAAGAAAGAGGGGAGTGTGTTTTGTTTACGAGCTGATATGCTATCAGCCGATATTTATCGGGGCCGAGAAAGGAAGAAGGGAAAGGCTGAGGACCGCAGTTCGTCGTGATGAAAGAGGGTCGAGTTTTGGTTCAGAGAAAAGAGTCGGGTCGATTGTAAAAGTCTGTTAATAAGTCCAAAAAAAAAAAAAAAAAAAAAGCGCCTCTGGTTACATATGCTCACAAACACTAACACACCCTCCTGTCTGGTCGTACGGAGGGAAAAGAGGGGAAGGGGGATTTCCCACGCCACCGGGGAGCAGGATGGTTTTGGGAAAAGACTTGTGTTTGCGTGGGTTAAGCATGAAGAAAATGTGCGCGAGTGTGTTTCTCGGCCGTCCGTCACGTCTCCTCACCGCATAATCCCTCGTTTGCTTTACTCTTCTTCTTCCTCTCTTCCTTTGATTGAATCAGACGAGAGGAAGAAAGAAAAGAAAAGCAGAAACAAAAGATTTTCTTTCGTTCTGTCTTTTGAGTATGTGGATGTTTACCCCCCGCACCCCAACCCGAAGCGTCTCG
>NW_027185418.1:522500-612500 GCF_022577435.1 Embiotoca jacksoni | reverse complement strand
GAGCAATAAGGCTGATAAGGAACAATATGAAAATATTTTATTTTTTTATTTGGCATCAGGAGTAAATTTGTTTTGACTTTTACATTTATTGTGAAAGAACGGGATGTTTTCATTAAATCCTGATGCATTGACCAGCTTACATAAAAAAATAAAAAAATAAAACCAATAGACTGCGTAGGTGTGTGTGTCTTGAGCGTGTCCTGTCGCCGCTCTTAAAGCCCGACTGTGTTTTTGAGTGTAGCTGTGTCTCCTTCCTCTCTGAACGCTAGCCTGTCATTATCTCACACACACACACACACACACACACACACACACACACACACACACACACACACACACACACACACACACACACACATGTACAAGAGTACAAGACCGACAACCTTTCATCTCTGTCAGTGCCATCGTTGTATTTTGGTGTGTGTGTGCCAGTGACAGTGTAATTACACAGACAGACAGGGGGGATATGGCCCCTAATGCCACAGTCTTACACACTTAAAGACCCGCTTTTAACATAAAAGGTCCACAGACACACACACACACACACACACACACACACACACACAACCTGGCTCAACCTCAATAAAAGCAGCGGAGACAGTGTGTGTTTGCGAGACTGAGTATCTTCAGTGACCTTTTTATGAGGAAAAAAACAAGACTAAAAATTTCTCTGTACTCACTTAAAAATATATCAAATAAACACTGACCGGTATTAATCATTTATACTCTTGACTTTTCTCCCCCAAAACTGCTCATTCGGACCTAAAACTTAAAATCTCAGCCTTCATAAATTCCCCACTTCGCACACGCTCACGACACAAAACATTAACTGCACTCATCCACTTGGTGCTGCGCTGATCAAAGAGAGAGCGAGCTGAGAGGGAAACAAAGAGACCGAGAGAGAGTGGGAGCCGAGTGGTTTCCAGGTGTGACTGGAGGCTAATAGCAGTGTAAAGCTGGCGGAGGAACCGACACAGCCAGCCAGAGTGACTCCACTGCCCGGAGAAAAATGCGCATGACCTGGGGGACGGAGGCAGGAGGTACCCTCCCGATCCCTCAGCCTGCCCCCCCCCCCCCCCCACACACACACACACACACTTCCCCACACCCCACCTCGCCGACTCAGTGTGTATAAAAGTATATGTCTTGTCTTTAATTAGCTTCCTCTGTCATTTAAGCCCCACAGGCTTCAGTTGACCTGCCAGTGACTTGAACACAGATTTTTTTTTTTTTTTTTTTTACCTGCAGCCGAACTCTGTGTCCTTTTTTGTTTTTTCCGTGGTTTGGGCTGATGAGTTTCCTAAAATGAGTAAAACATTCGACTGTTGGTGTGGCCCACGAGAGTTTAGAAAATAATGTCATGGGCTGAGTAAAACCAAGAAAAACCACCAGTCCTTCTGACTAAGTGACGTTAAACTGAAACCCATTTAAAAAGGTAAAAGAGGAGGAAGTGGCTGTGATGAATTCTACAAGTTATGCCACGGACTGAACGCAGAGCGATCCAATTGTTTAATTCGGTTGTTGGTGTACGTGACATTTTATGTTATAGGCAGCAACAATACAGGCCCAAAGCTAATTAATAAAATATAAAGTAGTTTAATGTTTTTGTTGGCTGGTTAGCTATAATGTAAATGTCCCTAGCAGTCTGTGTCAGTTCTAAACGCAGCAGCTGGATACCATCAACCTGCTACTTATTATAATTTTTCAACCCCCTAATGAGGTTATTTTGGCTTTCAAAACTGCTTCAGTTTTGAGAAATAAGACAATAGTTTCGACTAATTTGATACGATCTGCATCCCGGTTCATTCATCATTCAAAATCTCAAATTTAGCCAACTCAGGAGAAACACGCATCTCATTATCGTGTTCTGGTCGTTGAAGAGTTACAGCCGGTGTCCGAGAGGAGGGGACTTTCTGGTCCAAACCGATTGACGTCCTTTGTGTTATATTCCAGAGAAGTTCAACAACTGCTGCTTGTATCGTGTTTTTCTCTCTTACTTTTTAGCTCTTTCCAGCACAGTCATAGCAAAACCAGACGTGTGTGTCTGAGTGTGTGTGTGTGTGTGTGTGTGTGTGTGTGTGTGTGTGTGTGTGTGTGTGGCGTGTGTGTGTGTGTGTGAGAGACAGAGAAAAATGACTGAGCGCTGCCTCACTCCCTCACTTTCTCCTTGCCCTTTCTCTCTCACTCTTTTCTGTCGCTGTCATTTCACATTCTTCAAGTGTTAGCACTTGAGAACACCTGTCATCCATGTGTGTGTGTGTGTGTGTGTGTGTGTGTGTGTGTGTGTGTGTGTGTGTTGTGTTGTGTTCAAAGACACTCTGCTCTGCCGACAAAAACACTCTCTCTTCCCACACGCACACACAGATACACACACACACACACACACACACACACACACACACACACACACACACACAGCGTGACATGCCAACACATTTACACCCAGCCTTTTTCACCTCAAACACATGCGAGCTCACACACCAACGTGCGCGCGTGCGTGTGTGTGTGTGTGTGTGTGTGTGTGTGTGTGTGTGTGTGTGTGTGTGTGTGTCAGCCAATCAACCTGATATATTTGCCACTTGAAAAGACCAGAATGAAGGTGGAGGAGGGAGTGCGGGGGAATTAAGAGTTGCACCTCCCACCTTCCCCCTCTGTTGACTACTTGAACTTCCTGGCAGAAGGGCCGTGTTGACAGATTGATATCTCCAAGATGGCCGCCCTGTTTGTTTTCTGGAAGAGGGATGGAGGGGAGAGGAGGAAGAGGAGGAGGAGGAAGGCGAGCTGATAACCTTAATGTTTGCACACTGCCGCTTTACTACTGACGAAAGGGTCACTGACAATCTGTGAGTGAGTGAGTGAGTGAGTGAGTGAGTGAGTGAGTGAGTGAGTGAGTGAGGGGGTGAATAAGCAAATTTCACCAGTGCCGGCACTTAAGATTAACTTTGACAACCTCCATCTCTCTCAGACACACACACACACACGCACACACACACGCGCGCACACACACACATGCGCTCCCCTCTGGGCGACCTCATGGTAAAAAGTTGACAGGCCGGTAAATGAGCTTGCAGATAATAGACGGCGGCGTTTTAAGGGCCCGTCTGTGGCAATTTAACAGCCGAGATGTGCCGCTAACCGACATCCCGGGGCTTTTAGAGCGCGTGTGACTGAGCTCTCCTCCTAATCCGCTCTTTCATCATGCGGAGAAGACAGTAGGTGTGAGTGACCGAGGAGGAAGCTCTCCGATTTAACCTTCGACCCGGAAACAAAAGCGAACGGCCAGAACAGTCGGGAGAGTGGGAGCTTGATCAAAAAGTGTTGTCCAAAAGTGGAAGGGTCAACAAATCAGACAGAGGCCTTTGTCTGCAGGCGCCTCTGTCTGTGTGTGTGTGTGTGTGTGTGTGTGTGTGTGTGTGTGTGTACCTTGTTATACGGTGTGGGTGTGTTTGTGTGTGTTCGCGGAGGGCAGGTGGAGGCCAAGCGTGTTTTTTTTCTTTTTTCTGAGGGTATTTTCAGCAGGAAACCTTCCATCAGCCCTGTCTGTCTGTCTGCCACCATTTTGATTTTTATCTTGATTTTATAGACACGCGCAAACACACAATACCCAAAGGCAGCTGTCACGCCTCACTTCCTGTCTCTCGCCCCCAACTGTCAACCCCGCCCCCCCACCTCTCGCTCGTTCGTCAAATCCGTCGCCTTAATTGGCCCGCTGAGTTACTTATGGTGTTCCTCAACCCTGTGACACACGAACACACACACACATCCCTGCTGAAGGGAACTTTGTGACCGGCAGAGGTTTATCTCAGCAGTGAGGCTCGGTTTTAAGAGTTTATTTGGGTAAATAGAAGTTGCTACTGCTACTTCCAACAGGGAAACCAAGCCTACCCTATTTGGATTCGATGAACTCCCCCTGACTTCTCTCCTCTCTCTGCATCTTTTCAGAGCAGTCTCTTTTGGATGTGAAGCAGCACCAAGAGAGCAGCGACGAGCGCTCCGTCGACGCATCCAGCCCGTCCCCGGTCGCAGTGACCCCCACGCCGCCCAAGAGGGAGCACAGTGTCCTTTCCATTCTGAACGGCACCAACAGCAGCTCGTCCACCAAGAGGGAGCCCAGCCGGCCGCTTCCCACCCGTCCGCGCTGCGCCGACAGCCCCGAGCGCCCCCTGTACCCCCGTGCCCTCTACCCGGCTCTCCGGCCGCACCCTCACATCCCTGAAGACTTTCTTTGCCACAAACCCGGCCAGCTTCGTTACCCCTCAACCCGTTCCCCTGGTAACCAGTCTTCAGCCACACCCAGCCCGTCCGCGAGGAGCAGCCCCGACTGCAGCCCTCGGGGCAGCCCCTCAGGTCCGGCACTGTCCCCTGCTTCTTTCTACTCCACCGGACTTAGCTCCTACCCTGGTTACTCCCCACCATCTGCGCCCCTCTCCTCGCCCTTTTACCCTCCAGGGGCCCCCTACCCGCGTTACCTCCTGCCCCACCACTATCCTCTGCCCGGCGGTGGCGTCCCTACCGTAGGAGGGATCTTTCCCAGGATGTACCCGCTGTACAGCAGCCTACTGCCGCCCCACTTTCCCCTCCTGCCCTCCGACACAGCAGGGAGACGCTTCATGATGCCTGACTCTGTGCACCCGTCCTCCATCTCTGCCCACAGAGACTTCCTCCTTCCCGGGCCAACCAGTGCCTTCTCAGCCGCTACTTCTCTGAGAGAAAAAGCAGGGCCTCACAACCCTTATCCCGGGCACCTTCACCCACACGGATCATCCCACGCGCCCTCCAGCGGCTCCCCGACTGCAGGCACAGCACCTCCCAGCGAGCAGGTGCCCACTAAGCCTACCTCAGCCCTGCTGGGCAACACCAGCGAACATCACTCCGACGAAGAGGCGATCAACCTGACCAAGGTGAAGCGTGGCGTGGGCTCGGCGGGCTACAAGGCACTGCCTTACCCTCTGAAGAAGCAGAACGGCAAAATCAAGTACGAGTGCAACGTGTGCAGCAAGACCTTCGGACAGCTGTCAAACCTGAAGGTGAGGCTCGAGACAACCGCCGAGTTCGTTCCGTGTTAGGCTTTCGACATCGTGTCTGCTCGTCTGATTTACCGCCTTATTATCATTCCTGAGCACTTTGAGGACTGCGAGCTAATCATTAGGCAGCAAAGCAGGTTGATGGCACCTACAGGAGCGAGGAGTGTCACCAGATGTTCTTACATCAGGATATTCAAGTCCAATATCTGAATGAGCCTAAACAAACCCTTTTCTCTTCTGTCCTTGGCATGCAGGTTCATCTTCGTGTCCACAGTGGAGAGAGACCCTTTAAATGTCAAACCTGTAACAAAGGCTTCACTCAGTTGGCTCACCTGCAGAAGCACTTCCTGGTCCACACCGGGGAGAAGCCTCATGAATGCCAGGTGAGCGATAATGTTGAACATGATGTACTTTTATCAAGACAGATGAGTGTATAAATCAAGTACGACGGTTAAGTTGATGGGTTGCTGACATCGTCTCTTTTTATCGTCTTTCCTCTTTGTAGGTTTGTCACAAGCGTTTCAGCAGCACCAGCAACCTGAAAACTCACCTGCGCCTCCACTCGGGGGAGAAACCCTACCACTGTAAACTCTGCCCGGCTAAGTTCACCCAGTTCGTCCACCTGAAGCTGCACAAGCGCCTGCATTCCCGCGAGCGTCCGCACAAATGCCCCCACTGCCACCGCCACTACATCCACCTGTGTAGCCTGCGACTCCACCTGAAGGGCTATTGCCTGACGGCGAGCTCCGGCACCGGCAGTCCGACCGTCTCCAGTCAGGCCGCCATGGAGGAGGTGCAACGCGCCAACGAGGAGATCGAGCGCTTCGACGTCAGCGAGCACGCCGAGCAGCTGGAGCAGCTGCAGGGAGGCGTGGAGATGGAGGCCCTGTTGGAGAAGCAGGTCTTGGGGTTGCTGTGGAGGGAGACCGACCTCAAGTCGTCCCACTTCCACCCCCACCGCAAGGGCAGTGCCACCGAGCTCCTGTGTGCGGGTTACGGCGCGTACGAGTCCCCGAACGAGACGTCGGTCATCAAGATGCGGCACAGCAGCCCCGTCCCACCGCTTCCTGCCAACATTACCGTCAAGCAGGAATCTGAGGCTTAGGTGACCTTTTACACCCGAGAGACACAGAGTCGAGACTGGGTTGCCGGGAGCAACAGCTGTAAATAAATAATTCTCTACCTGGTTGTCTGCCAGGTTTTCAACCTATCAGGGACTCGCGTACTCAGGGCTACAAGAGACACTGTCCCATGACTACTTAGCGGTTTTTAGCATTCTTAGAGACAATCATCTACCCAGGATTTACCTTTTGATGTAATTAATATAATGATACCGTCATTATTGTTGTTGTATTATTTTGTCTCTATTTTCCAATGTCTTTGTGTTTTTGATCAATTAGTTATTGTATAACCTAATTTATTATACTTTTTATTTGTTGTCTTCAAAAGCAATAAGTGGAAGGGACAGTTACACTGATGGGGTGAAATCAATGTAAAAGTCAATTTTTTTTCTGTTGATGTTATTTCGTTGTTGTTGTTTTTCCTCTGTGGCCATTTCTCTGTAGATAGTCACTCTCTCTATGCCTATATCTGACCTGTGACCTCTGACCAATAGAGCCAGGGGTGTCCACTCTTCAGGGTTTTCCTTATTTAAATTTAGAAACCATTATTGCAGGTTGAAAAGGGTTGGAAAAAGGAAAAAAAAAAAAAAAAAAACTTGCCAAAGTACGGCACATAAATTTGTTAATTTAGAAAATAAGAGCTTTATTGCAACCCTGCTTGATAGCCTCCCTATAGCATGTCTGTGTCCTTTTCTGATGCCTACTTAATTTAAATGAAACCAAAAAAAAAAAGGGCATTTTTTTTTTAATTTTGTATATTTTTCACAACGGTTACCTCAGTGTGTATGTGATGATATGAGTGTGTGTCTGTGTGTGCGTTTAAAGGGACAGATGAAAGTGGGAGTTTTCTATTTATTTGCTTTTTTTTTTTTTTCTTCTTTTTTCTTCTTTTCTTTTGCTACTTGAAGAAGAAGAAACCAAACTGAACTGGAGTGCAGCTCTTCATGTGGTCCAAAGGAGCGGCACAGCCCGCTCAACATGTAGCACATAACGGACTCGGGAGGCCCGGTGAGCCGCCCGCCGCCCCTCCTCTTGTTTTCATTTTTGTTTTTTTTTAACAACACTGTCGACACCCAGCAGGGATGTGAACGCCCTCCGATTTAGGGATTTACACTTGACGCTAGAAACCAAAGTTCACGTGGCTTTTAATTTCAAATGCACACCAAAAATCACGGAAAACGAAAAATCAAAAACGAGGGAAAAAAAGGACTTGAGGAATCAAAAATGCTGAAGAAGGGAAGATGTACTTTGTGTATATGATGAAGTGTTGGCTCTTTAGCTGTGGTCTCTTGTTTTGTATATGTTTTCATTTTGTTGTTGTTATTGTTACTTGTTATTATTTCTGGTTGAGAAACAATGGCCCTTTCTTCAGCCCCAACCCGTCCGCCATCTTGTTTAATGAACTGGCATACACCAAAGCACCTCGGCCTTCTTTTATGCACTGGCCCCCCCCCCCCACTCCTACTTTATATCTTCAGTGCCGATGCTTGCACCATTTACACTGTGTACAGTATCTCTGAAACCGGTCACAATGGCGTTAAGGCCCAACTTAATGTTCCAACAGCAGCTGTGATTTTTTTTTTTGTAGCAGTTGTGCATCAACAACCTGAACTCCGTCGCTCTCTGCGCCCTCCTCTGTTTCATTACCTTTCTCTTTAACTGATGTTCGACCAAAGCGTCTCTCGCTATTCAGAGCTTTAACTCCAGAGGAGAATCCCCTAAAGAACTGTCTCTGTTTACATTCTGGTTTACATAGTTATTTATGTGCAAAAATGTCAAAAAGTGTAAATTATGATATAAATGTTCACTGCTCTAATCTAAACCCTGTGGCTCTCTGTGTTATTCTTCTTTCTTTTCTTTTTTTTTTTTTTTTAACTTTTGTTGCCTCCCTCTGAAACTCGAAGAGCTTACACCTTTATCATTCAGTTTTGTGAGTTTAAGGATGGCGACCTCACATTATGTCCCTTCATAGCTCCGCCCAACTTCAACCTGAGAAGCGGCTCCAGTCATCAAGATTAACTAAAAACACCTGTGTGCGTGAGGAGTTTTACTTTCATTCCAGGCATAGTTCAGTCATAGATTAAACATGTGGTGAATGATCACACGGGAACAGAGCTTTAAAGAAAAGATGAACAAAACAGAAGGAAACAGGTGATACAAACAGCAGACAAATAATCTTAAAGTAAAATACCACAAAAGTTCAAATTTTAACGCATTAGCTCACATTGCTTTTATCACTGGGTAAAGAAAACCAGACTCTTAAAGTCGTGAATCTTTATGTCCTTTTCCGTGCAATTCCAAGCTTTAAGACAAAGCAGGAAATGGGAACACAGCTTAGTGCCTTATGGGCTGCAGTAACTGCAGTCTGTCTTATATCCTAGTATTCAAAAGACAGACGGATAACACGGTTCATTTAAGAGCTTGAAGTCTCCAGTCTTTGTAAAATGTGGATATTTAGCTGATAAAACTTCATTTAAATCTAATTTTGGCTAATTAATTAATACAGTTTCATAAAATAATTTACAGGGCCTGTGACCTCGTCGTTACAAAAAATAAATGATCTTATCTTAAATAGACCGCCATGTTGGGAGGTGTGCGTATGTCAGGTGATTATGGACTATGAGGCAGATCACATAGAGCAACGTCTAATGAAAATCAGTGCTAACTCCAGCAAGGTAACCTAACAAGTTAATATTTAAATAGTCCCCCAAAATGTTGAATGTTGTAAAGGGATAGTTGGATGAAGTCACAAAGCTTAATGGCTAATGCTGTGTGTAAAAAAAAAAAAAAAAAAAAAAAGAAGCCGGTTACCAACTTTTGTTAGATGGTATTATACATTTTCTAGTCATATACAACTGATCGCAATATTTTACTACGGAGACTAGAGTGTGACATTGGGATTCAAAGAACCGCACTCGGCTGGTTCAAATCATGTTTACCAGATAGATTTGAATGTCAGATAATTTTCATACTTATGCCTCCCTTCAACAATATTCTTAGGAAGCACTGCATTCATTTCCATCGTTATGCAGGCGACACACAACTACTTCTTTTTCCCATGAAACTGGATGACACAAATCAGTTCGTTAAACTTCAAGCATGTCTTAAAAGACATAAAGGCCATTGATGAGCAGCAATTTGTAATTCTTAAATTTAGATTATATCGGTATTTATTTTTAAACAATACTTAACCCTACCCACAAATATGTTCAAATGCAGTTTTGTCCTCTTTTGAATTTTTTTTTAAAAACCTATGAAAAATTTCATTATAGTTAATATTTCCTCACACAAGAAGTGAGAGGAATTAAAAACTTTGGTCTCATGGTTAAAAATTTATCTGAAAGAACACAATAAAGAATACAGCCATACATAAGATACAAATGACTATGAATACAATTTGGAAAAGCTCAAACTTCGAGGTACATTTAACAGTTAATGACTGTAGTTGTGACAACTAGCAGGTATTTGTTTTAATGTTACCTACTAATTCAATTTTAATCAAACGGATTTCTTCTGCCGCTGCAGCCAGCTGCACAAATTGACATTTGGCATGAAAGACGTCTCGAAACAAATTCCACCTCCGTGTTATTAAGGATACCACAAAGACTAAAAGTCAAAGCAGAATTGGTCCATTACCTCATCACCCAACTAAAAACACTCGGCGCGCCCCCACCCCTTTGACTCAGCATCTTTCACTTTTGCACAGTGCTCCGCTCTTTCCTGTTTGTTCAATCTTATTATTACTATCAGGGAAACTTCTCAAGTCACCCGTTGACACAGCGAGTTCCACTACCTCAGCATCATGACGACGGGGTTTCACAGCACTTTTCTGACCGTGGGCGAACACCAGTTCTGGAGGAGGGGGGATATCCCACGGGTCGAGATGCTCGTACCGAAACGACAGGCACTGCCTTCCACTCGCCAGAGCTGAGGTGAGGTTTATTTATCTGCTATCTGACTTCCCCGCAAGGTTTGATAAAGTTGACATTTTTGATCTTATCTTCCACAGCCCTCACACGTACAAAGTGAGATACCCACAGTTTTGAAGAAAAGGGACGCCCACCATTTAAAGTTAAAGGAAACTAGAGTCCATTTGAAGGCTGCTTGGTGGAAAAGCATTCTGGTAAAAATTAGAGCAAATACCCTTTCGACATATGTCGGGTACTGTATACAAGCAATCATTTTGCTGTTGTTTCATGTGTGTTTTACCTGACTGAATGTCTTTTATTTCATTATCAGTAAGTACTAGAGGTTGGTGAACATGATTTGCCATCTGGAGACATTGTGGGATTGATCTGTCTTTTCCCAAACTTTTCCTGTGAAAAGCTGAATTACAATGTGCACGTAAATAACTTTGGGTTTTACTTTTTGAAGTGGTGCAACGAGAAACACAAGCAGACCTCTGCCACTTTATTTTGGTGACGTTGAAATTATTAAGTATTTTCGTTTCCCACAGCGCACAGGTGGGAGGAGAGCTGTCAGCAGTTTGGGGGGGTTCCTTGGAATCAAACTAGTGGTTGGAATTCAGTGGTAAATGGTTGAGAATGAACATCTCGGAAGCATTGCTAAAAGGTGGTTTTGTCAACAAAAGCAAACTAAATTCTTGCAGCAAATGTGCAGCAAAAACAGAATTTTTTTTTTTTGTATCCTCTATGTTGGCACATGTGCATAAAACTGTATAACAATCTTTGGCAGGACAATTATGTTAAAAAAAATCTGTAGACCCCAATTGTATCCTTAATTGTTATGCTTGGTGAAGCACATTTTGAATAAATTAGATTAGATTAGATTAGATTAGATTAGATTAGATTAGATTAGATTAGATAAAATGTTATCAATCCCACAGTGGGGAAATTTAGTCATCACAGGAGCATAGAAACACAGTTCGGAAAAAAAAAAAAAAGGTCCACACAATAAGAAATAATTACAAATATATGTACAATAAAATATGATAGATAAATATAATTTCTTTAGAAAAAGTAAGACCAATGAATAAATACACACACAAAATATATACACAAAAAAAATAAATGAATACAGCTGAATACTTATATCTTATTGAAGAGGTGTTGAACTAAACCTGACTGAATCAGCGCTGTCATATGTTTTAGGTACGTTATGCTTAAAAAAACTAAAACAAATGAATTTTAATGTGTCTTAAAATAGCACTTCTTTTCGGATGGCTTCCTTACCAGAAGTCAGCAAACAAAAAGTCGCTCCAAAATGAGGTGGAATTTTTCAAAGGCACGTTTTTCCGACATATTAAAGTTGCGAAGGTCTCGTTGGACAACATCACGTATCTTGACACAACAAAACATAGTCTAATAAAGGTAAAAAAATTTACTCACAACTCTCCGGCTACTATTGTTGACACCACAACAATGGTAAATATTGGCAAAATAGCAAGTCAGCTAAATGTACGTGGGCAAGTAATTTAATGTTACCTGGCATTATGCACCACAGGTACCCTAAACACTAACCTGGTGTAACCAGACCCAAATTTACTGCATGACTATATGGTTCTGGGTCTGCTTCATTGTTGGAATTGTTACCAGTCGTTGTTCTTAACGGGGATAGACCTCGGGTTTATTTTAAAACTTATTGGAGCAGCTTTAACCGATCCGAACGCGCCGAGAATAGTCAAAACTTTACCGCCGACTGCAACGACATTTAGAAAAAAATGCTCAACTTCAATGTCATCAAACTTAACCACCAACATTGGTCACGATTGGTCCGCCCTTCAGAGTTTCTGAGTGGAGTCCCACGGACCCGAGCAGGAATCAATGACAATTTGGCAAATGGCTCCCATAGTTGTATTTTAATGCAGATGCAGTATTTAACTGGAAAAAAAAAAGTATTACATTAACTTAAATTTACATATTTTTTTTAATCACTGACGAAGACACTTTGGTCGGGCTTCCCACAAATGACCGACTTATTGCCATTAAATTATTGGGCAAATAATTGGATGATAAAGAATCCTAATAATCGGGGTAACCCACTGACCTTTCTACCAACAGGCTAAGCTTCTTAAACAGTGATTTGCGTGAACTTCTCCGAACACGACGCAGCTTCAGACCGGGAATCGAAGAGTCAACAGTAAACAGGAACAGAACTGCTGGCATTGTTTCAGTGAAAATACTGATGATTTATGTACATACCACCCCGGCCACGTCCACACACATTCTCACTTACAACACACTTACTTTTTAAGCAATGCATAAACACACCTACAGACACTTGGAAACACAAATGCACTAACTGTGTGATTGCAAATAAAAACATGTGTACATGTGATATGTGCTTCCAAACACACACACACACACACACACACACACACACACACACAAACACCCACGCTAACAGTTTTACAGAACACACACAGCGCAGACACATTCGTTTTTTCATGGCTGTTTTTCATGTCCTCATTGACTGATTCATTTGTCTCTCGGGAGATCTTGTCAGTTTCCCCTGAAATGTTGTGATTAGTTTCTATCGTAGCGAAACCACAAACTAAACAAACCCTTTGACACCCACTCACACACATACACACACACACACGCACACAAACATACTCCCCATCTTGTCCGAGCTCCGTTCCAGAGTGACGCCACTGAATACGTTTTCGGAAACCACGGCGTCCCCAGCAGCTGTTTTCCTGTAAACGCGTTGCAACTTGTCAGATGCAGCACAACAGGGTCACTGGTCAGTGAATCAGACTTATCGGTCCTCTTCGCACTCACCCAACTTCTCCTCCACCTTTCCTTGCCAAAACTCAAACCCTTGTTTGGCATTGGTGACCAATGCCAATTTCCGTGACGGAAAGTAGCCAGCTGATCCGAAAAAATACGATAGAGATGGATGTCAAAGTTTAAACATGCGGAACTTTTACCTTTAAATATCAATGTGACATTATTATACTGACTGCAGCACCTCATCAAAAATATCACCAACAAATGTCAGCATGGCGGAGATGATTGGAGCCAAATGCTTCTCCAAATTGAGATCACATTTCCCATAAATCCCCTTACTGCATGTCTGTCACCAATACGAGCTTTGCTTCCTCTGCTAATGGTTTCATCTTTGTCAAAAGAATAAAGATGTGAGACATGTTTTGTTTTTTCTTTGGTCTTTCACTGCGTTTATAAGAAACTGTCAGAAGAAACTTACCACAAACAGCCATTTATGACTTTATGTTTCTATGCCTCATAATATACGTGGCACAGCTCAATGAATGGCACTGCTTCTCTGAAACTTCGTCTTCCATTGTGGTCCAAACAGAAATATATCTCAACAATTATAATAGACTGATATAAAAAAAAAAAACACGTTCGTGGTCCCCATAGGATGAATCCTACTGATTTTGTTAAACACATTACTTTTCCAGTAAGGCTTAGTGAACTGTCTTTACAACTATTGGATGGATTGCCGTAAAAATTGGTAGAAACGTTCATGTCTCCAGCAGGATGAATTGTGAAAATTTTGGTGGTGCCAAGCCGCACCCTATTGTGACATCGCCCATTAGTGTGTGAACTGCCATTTTCAAGCCTAAAGTTTGGCATTTGGGCTGTCGCCATCCACGGGACTGCACCATCGACTGTATATAAAAGTGGACGTAGCTTCCGGGTCTGAAAAATGAGGCCGATGCGGAAGTGCCTTGAGCTGCAAAATTACAGAGTTCGCCTCCAAAAAGCCTCTATAGACTCCCATTCAACTATGTCTAAGTCAATAAAATTTCCCCACGAATTATCTCGGTTTTACTAGCTAAAGTCATGAGGAAAAAAAACAAAACACCGACCACACATAGCAACTCAGTTATTCAAACCAGCTGAAATATTTGGTGTGCAGCGCCAGATTTTTCATGCACTGTGAAAAGGTACTGCAAGAACATTACCCTCCATCTAAAATGGCCTAGAGGGTGTTAGGTCTGATTTTACCACATCATACAACCAGTCTGTGTTCGTCTTACAGGACATTACAGGAAGTGAGCATCTAATAGTTCATGTGGCTCATAAAACCCACAAGCTATTAAGTCAACACACACTCCTGCTGTCTTTCAACATATACACTCGGCATAGATATTATCAAACACACAGACAGACACACACACACACACACACACACACACACACACACACACACACACACACCAAATAACACGCCCACACACACCTGCTGTAAACTGAAACAAGTACACACACACACACACACACACACACATACACACACTCCTGCTGGTTGTCATCTCAGTTCAGCAGCCATCGGCAATTCGAAAAAGGAAACTAGCAGACAGTCTATCTTCTTGCTGATGAAAAAGTTTTAATAGAATTTTTGAAATAATTATCAATAACTAAGTATTGTTAAAGCTTTTAGTGTGTACTAAGTTAATAAAACTCGAAGTACAGAGTAAATTCAGACAATTCCTATTCTTGTTTCAGTCCATCTGATTTCTAACATCAATGGTTTTTATGAATATCCAGTAAACAATGGTTGTACAAAGATGAATTAATGATGCGAGATGACCTGAAAGCATTGCCCATAAAGATATTTAATAAGTATTCACAGGTTCTTTCCCTCTCTTGACGGGTATTTGGATATTTCTTTGTCAAAAGAAAACTAACTTTTGCAGTCTTTTTAGTCAAGATAATATTATTCTAATGTTATTTTCTAGGCACATTCAACCTGTTCTCATTCCCAGAGCATCAAATACTGCCATTTTGCCAAAGCTTGCTGGCATCTGAAACATTCACACAAGGCCGCTTCAGTTTTAGGCACCAAAAAAATGGTTAGGCTTCGAAAACGATGACGGTTCCAGTACATTTCTTACAGAAGTAAAGTTACATAACGAATGCAAGTGAAATACGTTAGGTAGGTTTACTTTGTTTACTTTGTAATCAACACTGACTTTTGCTTTCATGCTGACATAAACGCTGGTTTCTCGAGTGAAACTCGATGTTTGATCCATCCACACACCCCAGCGTATATTTTTGCGCTGTAAAAACTATGTACAGTTGCACCACTGGTCGAAAAAAAAAAAGGAAAGAAAAGCATAGTTTAACTGTAATTATCTCAGTTAAAACCAGATGAGAGGAATAAACCAAGGTACAGATCTTCGTGTTGCAGTTTGACTTCTCAAAAACTGTAATATTTACATACAGCAATCCAAAAACGTATTTACATTTAGATTCAGTTTCACAAATTCTTTCTTGCGTTGGACCAGATAGCAGTTCGGAGCCCACGTTGCAGTTTGTCTTCGTGTTTTTCATACTTGTCTGTCTTACAAACACGCCCCCGCTTCCCCGTTAATAATCGGTTTCTGTCTCACACACACACACACACACAGTCACATATGTGCAGAGGATGGCTGAGGTGACTAAACAGAAAGCAGGCATCCCCCTCCTCCCACCCCCAACTGACCTCCTCCTGCATATTCACACACATATGGGCCCCCGTTCTTTTCTTTTTCTTCTCAAACCGCACCAGTCAGAGTCTCTTATACAGATCATCTGCATTTCTTACACATCAGCAATGTTTCTGCGACACAATCTGACCTGGTCACAGAGGAAGTGTTTTTTATGGTTACTGGAACACAGGCGGACCACGTGTGTGCGTGTGCGTGTGCATGTGTGCGTGTACACGTGTGTGTGTGTGTGTGTGTGTGTGTGTGTGTGTATTGGGATTGAGGAAGTTTATCAGCCCCTAAATCCTCCTTTTTTAATGATTATTGTCAACTTGTTGATAACTTCTAATCAACAGTAAGCATTGCAAGGATGCAAACATTTGCTGGTTTTTTATCAAGCAGGTTTCTCGTGTGCATGTCAACATATTTCAAGTGGCATTACTTAATTAAGACTTCATAGTTTGCAGCCCTGCTTGACGAGCTCTCCCTGCAGGTGTTTGGTGGGCGGAGTCGGGTCGTCGGGGAGATTGACCTCACCTGGTCAGACACTATTTATGCCATCAGGCATTGTCCTTCTGTTTTTTTTTTTTTTGTTTGTTTGTTTGTGTGGGGGTGGGGGGAGGTGTTCTTTGGTTTGGGTGCACTGTTTCTTTGCTGCCCCATGAAATTAACCCCAAAGCACATTTTGTACTCCTCAACGACCTTAAATTCTTTGTCCTCTTTAATCGTTTTCCTGGCAGAGTTTGTTGGGACATTATTTTTTGCTGAAGTCATCACAGGAAACAATATTATCTAAGTGTTTAATAACATAAGCTGTCCTGCACAAACAAATTAAAGGTTGAGCCGCAGTATTTCAGGGCAAACACCTGCTTCTGCCAAACAAAACTAAGAAAAACAAGAAAGAACTTTAATATCTGGGGAAAACAACAGCACCGCTTGTTTGCACGCTGCCGTGTTCAGACAAACTGCATAATGTCTTTCAGTTCTCTCTCGTGTTATCGGTCTAACAAACAGGAAGGCCAGTACCGCGTTCATAATGACGTACTTCCATTAGTACACTAACAAATAGTGCTCCTATGTCGGGACTCTTACTTGTGTAGTGCAAGAATTTTGACAGAGTAGTTGTTGTTTCAAATCGCACACTGTTCTGCACTGATCGGAAATAACCTCAGCACGTGAACACATCAGCTGCCAAAATACTTCACTATTTTACCCAGGAATTAAAGTTGTTTTTTTTTTTGTTTTTTTTGCCCTCTCTTTAACACACTCAATAAACACACTGACAACTTCTGTCCAGTTGGTAAAAAAAAAAAAGAAACACTTGTATGGTTGTTCAGCAACAAGCTTGCAGTTTCCTCAGACCCCTTCATTTGAAAATGCTTTACATCTGTGGCCCCGCCCCCTTCCTCTATGAAGCCAAGATGGCGACCACTTAGGGCGGAAAGTGTTCGTGTTTCACACCTCTTTTTTTTTTTTTTTTTTTTTTTTGGACCGTTCTGAGTGCGTCATCCTGGTACTTGTAGAGCACCGCATGGTTCTGATACTTGATCGTGAAATGCACTTACGCACTCAAAATAGTGAGTGTTGGCGCACAAAGTACGACATTTGGAGCGCGACACGGCTCTGCTGTTGGACCAAGACTGGACGCACTGGAGGAAGTGATGGAGAGGACGACGAAGCTCAAATCGAGACCATCCTGGAACTGTACGGACCTGCGTGTTCAGCACAGAACATAGCAATGGGCCTCATTCGCCAACCATTCTTTAGACCAAATGTCTTCTTACACCCGAGGACACCAGGACCCTTTTGTCCAACTGTTGCCGGGACGCCTCGAACTAAAAACAAAAGAGCGTTTATTTTTTTTTTTTGTCCTTTGCACTATGAATATTTAAATCATACAGGTTTAATAGATGTACAACTCTCTCTGAGCCTACTTTTAACAGCTACTTGTATGTGCATGACATCACCTCTAAGGAAACACTAAACAGGTGCTTACGTCAATCTGAACACGGCCTCATGTGCTCGACCAGGAAAGCGACACACAGTGCTTATTAATGCTGTGTGTGTGTGTGTGTGTGTGTGTGTAGGAGAGAGAGAGAGAGATCAAAGAGCAATAGCTGGCCTGCCCCCATCATCTACATCCCCCTTTTCTACTCTCTCTCTGTGGATCTGTCCGTCTCTCTCTTCAGCACCTGCCTATTAGAGGGCGGCAGGGTTAATAACATGTTGGTCCTGTGTGTGTGTGTGTGTGTGTGTGTGTGTGTGTGTGTGTGAGAGAGAGGGTGACTGGAAATGAGAAGCAACTTTCTGCGCCCCCTCCCCACGCACATTCGAGTGCTGACATGCGATGCAAAATAATTGTTTATTGCATTTTCTTCAGTTCGATGGTCACATGATGTCGTAATATTTAATTTGCAATGATGCGTTGTTGTGTTAAACATAGACGACACTAACACCCGACTCGCTGTACAAGTTACACAGCGATGAGCTGTAAATAAAGGCTTTAAAATTGAATGTCAGTGAAAATATTTATATCTTACAATTAATCTAGAGAAGGATAGGCATCACTTAAAAACAAACATGTCTTATTTGAGGTTTATTTCTTGGAAGTGTTTCAGGGGTCATAACCAGATTTTAAGAAAACACTGTGAATCTTTTGTTTATGATATTTTATTAAGAACAACTTTAAGAAAAAATATATTTGTGAACAAGGCCCATTGTTATTACAACTGTTTGTATTTGTCCCATTACTGGTTCAAAATGGCCGTTGGACTGTGTCATTAATGAGGTGCGGGTGAACTTGACTGGCTTCCACACAGCTCTGACCTCAAACCCCTACCGGCACCTTTTAAGGTCAGGAGACGCTCTTTAAACATAGATGCCAAGATCAAGTGTCCACATACTTCAATTCATTTCTGAGAAACAGAATAAGAAAGAAAAAAGTGGGAGGAGGAAGATGCAAAATGAAAGACATCGAGAGGGAGTGTTTGCACCTTTTTTTTTTGTGTGTAAAAAGAGAACCCGCGTATTAAAAGATAAAGGGGAGGTATAAAAGACAACAGACGTTTAATGTGTCATCCGAGTGGTTTTGTGTGTGAGTGCGGTGAAGAAGGGAGATAAGTGAACTGTGTCCTTTGAATCATTTACAAACTTCAAAGGCCGTCGCTCGTTAAAAGTGGACATGCAGCCCTCCATCCTCTGAAGAAGAAGAAGAACCACAGAGAGGAGGATGTGTGTGTGTGTGTGTGTGTGTGTGTGTGTGTGTGTGTGTGTGTCACACTGCCAGGAATAGAAAGACCAAGAAACACGCACACACTTTCTGCTCCTCCAGTTGTTTACTAGTTCCACTCGAAGGAACTCGACTCTTTTCTGACAGAAATCTAATTCATCGGCCGTTACAATCTCATCTAAAATGTTTTCCACGTAAGTTTGTTTTTTTTGTAAGTAAAAAAAAACTAAAAAAACTTTTTGAGCTGTAGATGTAAAGTGAAAGTGAATTTGACGTGCAAATAAATAGAGCTGCACTGAAGAAGTCAAATGTGTCGTAGTTTGAAAATCTCTCAACTGTGAGAACCGTTTTAAAACCACACTGTGCAGCTTTATGTCCAATAATATTGTAAAACTGAACATCGTGTCAAAATAGAAATGATACTGAACATTTGTATTGCATTAACAATTTACTCTGCCTATATACAACAACAGTCTGACTACACTCAGACATGCTGGACAATCAAAACCAGTTATAACTGGATCTTTGAGATTTTCTGTTTGACTGTTTCAGTGTAGTTCTTAACCGCACTGCTTTAATGCCTACTAATTCAGAGAGCGTTCCAGGTGCTCATCAAACAAACAGATTCAGATTAATTCTGTTAATTACCTGACAGACCTCTTAAAAAGGCATTTTTCAACTCTTTGTTAAACATTGTTGTGACACTTGTAAAACAGAAGCTGGCAGGAAGAAGAAGAAAAAAAAAAAAGAAGAGGACTGATGGTAATTTGTTGCAATGACAAAAAAAGTAATCTCTTATTATTACGTCTGTATGATTTAAATACAATAACGGGTCGGAAGATTTTAGAGCTGAAGAAGAGGAGCGGAAATAAGACAATCTGTGATTTTTGGGGAATAAACCATCAGAGTGGAGGTTAAATGTAGCTTTACAGGGACGTTTTGACGGATTAAAACATTATAGTTGTGACCGCTCTTCCACCGCTTGAAGGAAAACGTCAGAAAATATGTTTTGGTTTTATTACATACCTGAGGCTGTGTATAAGGAGGAAACCTTGTATATTTCACAAAGAAAGTTAAAAAAAATTGTAAGTCATGCTACGAGAATAAGACTTTCTCAAAATATTTCAACTATATTCCCAAAATTGTAGAGCAATTTGTTGCGCAAGAGACAGGAAAGTGTTTGTGAAACTAAAAGCTGTGATGAAATGAATCCAAAGTGACAGATGGGGTTTTGTTTTGCACTTTTAGTCACATCGGAGAAATTGAAGATTCATAATGTTAAATGTCATGATTTAAAACTCATTTTAAGAGATTGTTTTCAAAAAGAATTTTAAAAACTAAGAGGCCTGAAGAACATATGCGTGTTTTGTCTGTTACACTATATGTAAACAAGTATGTCTCGGAAAAGAACTTACCACACACACACACACACACACACACACACACACACACACATCAACACTAATTTGCTCTGGATTATATTTTATTTTTTATTTCTTTTCAATCTTTTCCATCTTCATCCTTCAGTTTCTATCATCATCCTCAGATTTATGGCATTAAAGTCAGCAGGAACACTCTTGTTACAGTATGCTGTCATTTCCACTCGTCACATGTGTTCTCGGTCCCAGTCTGTATTGTGTTATGTGTTGTGTGTTGTGTGTGTGTGTGTGTGTGTGTGTGTGTGTGTGTGTGTGTGTGGCTTCAGATGAGAAACACACTCATGACTTCCTCTTCATCACTAATCGCTCTCATCTGTTGATCTTCTTGATCTCCGCTCGGCTGTCTGATACACAGCAAAGCGCTGCCGCCCCCAGAGACGCTGAAAGAGCAGAAGAGGGTGTGTGTGTGTGTGTGTGTGTGTGTGTGTGTGTGCACTTGTTTGACTGTGTCTGCGAGGACCAATTTGAGGTGGTACAGACCTACAAAGGGCTGTTTGAGGGTTTAGACTTGGTTTTAAGGTCAGAATTAGGTTTAGGTGATCTGGAGGGGAGGGCGAGGGTGAGTCCCATTCAACTTGTCCCGTAAAATTCTTCGTCAATACATTTTTTTTTCCCCCATTTTGTTCCTTCTTATTCGTTTTCTGGCGGTTCATCTGAAAATAATCTCGTCGTTAATTAGAAAATAAGATTCAAAAAAGACATATTTTGGGAGGACTTGTCTGTTTGATTGACAGGCCTGCGGTGCAGTCAGGTTACGGCTGTCGGTGGGTGAGACGTAGTATCGCCGGGTTTCCAGTCAGACCCCACCCACCTCCAGCTCCTCCAAACATGGTCATTACCAAACCGGCAAGATGGCGACGGCCAAAATCCGAAGCCGAGGTTTCATAACGGCCGTTCACAAACCAACGGGGGTGACGTCACCGCTGGTTGATGCTTGGTCCTGACAGATAGTGGGTGATCTTGGTCTCTCACTGACACCACTATATGCATCTAAAAACATACAGTTTGTTTGGGAGACCGGACTACTGATGTGGTGGGTAAGACTGCTGGGAGAATTAATTCAGCGTTTCAACCCCATTAAATGCAAATCTTTTTTTTTTTTTTTTTTTTTTTTTTTTTTTAAATCAGTTAATTCACAAAAATTAAGTACCATCATTTTTGGATTATATTTATTATTTTTGGCCACACGGTAGTCATAATAAGGAATGAGTTTATGTGTTTAGTGTCGGTCGTGAAATTTAGTACGAAAGCACGAGGGAGCGGGAATACATTCAGTGACCGGAGGTCCTCAGAAGTATGACTGTGTGTTGAGAGTCTGTGGTTTCACGGAATCGGGCCGGACAGCGGGGGACCGAGGAGGGGCATAGTTTGTGGTCTTGAGCTGATGGTAAAAGTCTGTGTGTGTGAACGGGAGAAAAAAAAGATGGCTTCACGGAATCCGGCGGAGATCAGCTGTCCGGTAAAGTTGTTTTTTGTTTTTTTTTGGCTATTATTGGAACAAACAAGGAGGAGCGTCTCCAGTCCTCCCTGAAAAACTCGAACAGAAACGAAGCAGCTGCAGCCGCCGATGTTCCACCGGGACCGCGGCGATGCGTGTTGTTGTGATTAGTGATGTATTTCATATCATTTATCCACAGCTTATACAGCTGCGACAGAGTGGACGAGGGCGTGTAATGACTCCCGCTGGCGGACGGGGGAGACAAAAGTTCCGCGCCGCAGGTTGCCAATAAAGCGACAGACTCATCGTACCTTGTGTACAAATGTTTGAACGACAGCTCAACAACTGTGACGATGTTTTGGTTTTTTTTTTGCTGTCGACTGTTGTCCGCTGCATCGCGGGGAAACGTGTGTCATTCAAATTAAACACGCAGCATCAGGATTTCTGTGGCCTTCAACTTTTGAAATAGTCTTTTTGGCACGGCGACCCGCTCTCAGGGTCGTGACCCACGAGTTGAGAACCACAGCTCCAGATGCGCCGAACACAAAGAAAATGAGACGAAGTGAGCTATTTCGACTCTGATTCAGGTCAAAACTATCTGGACCAGAGATGGAAATGCATCTCTGCTAACAATTTAACCATCCACACACCATCGCCCCCGTCCCCCCCCCCCCCGTCCCCCCTGTCCTTTTTATTTCCTTCGCTTCGCTCTCCTCGGTGTGTCGTACAGCATGGGGGCGGGGGGGGTCGGTTGGTTGGTCGGCCGGTCGGGAAATCCCATAAAAAAAAATGTGTGTCAGCGACATGACAGAGTGAGACAGACTCTTCATCACTGCGTCTAGAGCTGCAGTGTGTACAGTATACAAACACATTTATAAACACACACACACACACACACACACACACACACACACACACACACACACACATAACCCCACGCAGAGCCGCGGGTCTTGACTCAACACCATAAAACCCACCGTTTCATCATGCTTGGCGTTAGCAACAGCAGTGAGGGAGCCTGACGTGGTGACATGATGTGTGACATCACACACAACACACACACTTTAAATTAGCAGACTGGCAGTGTGACTAAAAAATACTGCAGTGTGTGTGTGTGTGTGTGTGTATTTGAAGACATACATCTGAATTCTGTCTTCTCACTCACACACACACACACACACACACACACACACACACCTGCAGGGGGGCTATAAATGATGTCTGTAATTATGTACATACTCACACTGTACAGTTCAATTCTTTGAAAACAAGTTTGCTCACAACAAGACAAACACACACACACACACACGCGCACGCACGCACACACACACACACACACGCGCGCACGCACACACACACACACACACTCGGTGACATAGTAGCTGGGGGCCTGTCTGGACAGTTTAGTGGTCTCATTAGCAGCGGGAGGAATGCCAACAGATAATTAACCAGGAGAGATGAAGAGCGAGAGGGAGGGAGAGTGTCAGCAGTAAAACACAGAAGAGAGAGAGATGTTCGTTACGAGTTGGATGAAGTGAAAAGATGGTAAAACACCAGCCACAGAGGAAGGAAGCTGACTTTGTGTTTTTTTTTTTTTTTTTTTGGGGGGGGGGGGGTTTGTACCATCAGTCAAGACAATTAAGAGACTTTCACTACACGTCAAGTCATTCTGGCGCTGCAGTGACGCAGAAAACTATTTCTTCGCGTTTTGAAATGCTTGTCCTCGAGACGTCCGCCTGTCATTCGAACGCAAACGGAGGCGAGTGGAATCTGTCCTTCCGCTGATTCCTCGAAGTAATCCCCGCACGTCACCTTGCGCAGTTTTTTTCGGAACCACTTTCGAACCGAAAAACACCGCAGTCGAATACGATTTAGACGCCGTCCAGCCGTGAGTTTTGCAGATTGCAACCAACTGAGCGCCGCAAGAGTGAGAATCTGTGGTTGCCACAAAACTTTTGGAGAAAAAAAATAAATAACAACCCCGACGGGCCCTCTCTGGAGTCGGCGGTTTGGTTTTGTCCCTTCCGGGCTGCTGTAGGAAACATGGCGGGCTCCTTGGAAAGGGACCCGCTCCCTATGTGGATATTAAGGGCTCATTGTAAAGTAAAGAAAACCCAATGGTTCTTACTGATGAAAACATAGACGTGAATATTCCTTTACTGCCAAAAGATGGCCATAAATCCTACACACTGAACCCTTCAATTACATTTCTTTTTTTCTTTTTGTTTTTTCCTGTGAGGCCCTTTCATGCATTTCTTTGTCTTAATTTGGTTCTGAAAAACGTGTCATTTTTCAAAATTAAAAAAAAAAAGAAAAGAAGTCTCAAGCTGAAAACACACTGGCTCGGCAGCGCTTCCACATCGCGTGAACACGCATACGAACACGGGGTGATTTCACCGATTTCCAGAGCTGTGGCTCGCCAGGCAAATATCTCATTTTCCTTTTGGTGCTTTCGGCGCGAGACACCCGTTGTCAGGTCTCGTGCTCGCGCCGTCCAAACAGATCGCACGTGGGATTAATACACAGTTTTACATTGCAGGTAAACTTATTTCAAGGAAGGACTTTGATGCTTCGTTGACGTTACATATTTATTCTATGAAATGTGGCCAACGGTATTCCCCTTTGACTGTGGGACAACGACCGAGGAGTTCATTTGATGAATTCTGGTTGCGAGTGAAAAAAAAAAAATGTGTCCAGTATTAACATGGTGTTGTAAATTGTGCGCGTCGTATCTGTTAATTACATCATAATGCAACACTTTGTCTGTTACAATCAACAATGAAATACACTTTCGTTTCAAGTCATTATGGATGATCAGTGTCAGGCAGATGCTTTAATTTGATTTATTATGAACAGGTGATTAAAAAAAAAAAAAAAATTAAAAAGAAAATGATACGAGAGGCAGACAAAACAAACAAACAAACAAACAAAAAAAAAATCAAACGTAAACTAATCCAACCTCGGTATTCCTCGACTGTCAAAGTTCAAGTCTCCTACTACCAGTTTGGTTTGTGCCCACAAACTAAAATATGACATTCAAAGCAAAAGGTAGAACATGTGACGCCCCCCCCCCCCCCCCAACAGCCTGCAGGACTCGACGCTAACGGCGCCTGCCGTCTCATTATCTACGCCGAGTTCTTTAAAATGAAACAAAAACAGATGCTCATTTAAGTTTGGCAGCGGACAAAGAAGCTCAGGCCAAATCTGAAAACAACAACAACAACAACAAAAAAGACAGTAAAAGCAGCTCGAGAGCGTTGTACCGATGAGGGGAAATCAACACCTGCTATTGAAAACACATGGGGAGTTTTGTTTTTTTTCCTCCCATGACCTCCCCACCTTCCCCCCCCACCTCCCTAAACAAAACGCTTCAGCTTCATAAACGGCTCTATCGGATGTGCAAATATGATGCGTCTGCATCTGTCTTGAAGCTTGAACACAAAAGTCATGTTTAGTTTATTCATTTCACCCACTGAAGCGCACCGAGCCATTAATTAAATCAACGCGAAGTAACGCCCAAGTTATTTCAAACTGGAAAAATGAAGCTTTAAGGGTTATTAACAAGCTGGAATTTCTCTTAAAGGGTGACGGTGAAAAATGAAAGTAAACAAGAAAACTGGATTACGTTGTTTTCGCGTTAAAGCTGTAGTTTGATGGTGATTCAGTAAAAGTACCGGGCGATGACACTTTGGGAATTTTGGTCTGCTTGTTAGGTGGCTCAAACTTAAACAGTGGTATCAGAGTGCGTCAGTAACCGCCGTTTGTCCTCTTCTTGCTTAATTCGTGGACAGCGGGTGGTTTTCTAGGTTGTGATACAAACTCGGAGTGACTTCCTGTACGGTGACGCTTTTTTTTTTTTTTTTTTGCAAGGACATGGAGGTTTCGATCAACGCGTGGAACGTCGTGACGAAGGCAACTTCAGCAGAACCGCGCACGGCGCTCCCCAAAACCGCAAACAAGCCCGTCGGCGCAGATGTGGACGAAAAAAAAAATGTACGCAAGGATGAAAAACAAAACGAATCCTTTCCTCTCCTCCTGTTTGTGAGGAAGAGGAGGAGGAGATGATGCTGATGATGCTGATGATGATGATGATGATAGGCAGACAAATAGAAAGGGAGAGATCCTTCGTTCACCTAAAGAAAAGTCTCTTGTTTTCACCTCTGTGTCCGATAATCAAGAAGAAGAAGAAGGAAAAAAAAAAAAAAAAAAAAAAAGAGTAGTCATGGTAACGGCATAGAAAGAGACAACAAGATGGAAAACAGAGGTTTGTTTAATACGTCCTTCGCATCCGCTGTTCATTTTTGCCGTCAGGATTTCTGATCTCCTTCTCGTAAAAGAGTCTCGTTGAGTTCAAAGTTTCCACCGTGAAGCGCTACCGTTGTTGTTTCTGGGGTCACCCGCTCGCCCGGTGAATTTTCACGGTGACGGTGAGATGTGTGTGTGTGTGAGGGTGGGGGTGTGTGTGTGTGTGGGGGGGGGAAGGGGTGTGTGGCCTCAGTCAGTGGGGACGGGGATGACGCAGATGTACAGGAAGTTGTCGGGGTGGCTGAGGTGTTCGCTGAGCCACTGCAGAGGAGTCTCCAGCATCGGTTCGATGCCGTGGATCACCACCTGGTAGCGCTTCTGCTCTCCTGGATGGAGACAAAAGGACGGTTAGTTCACAGCATCATTAAAAAAAAAAAAAAAAGAGACGTTAATTGCTTTTACATTTTACAGATTAGTACGATACAAATGTAATGTACTTTTTTTTGTTTTTTGTTGAACCGATCCTAAAAAGGAGTAGGATTTTTTTTTTTAACTGCTTTAGGTATTTACTTTATTAATCCCCGAGGGGAAATATATATTTTTTTAATTAATTTTTTTACTGTGTGTCTGAAGTTACCGAAGAGGAGATTTAAAGCTTAGAACAGCATGTGTCAAAGAATGTCACATTTTCTCAAATTTATCAGAAGAGTCACAAAGTATAAATCTTAGTTTCCCTATTTTCATGTGCAATATAAGCGGGAGGCTTCGGGTTTGTCCCGAAAACCATCGATTGTTCGCAGCATCTTTTAAACCATTTTCAAGGCCCACTATAAACAAAAGTGCTGTGTCATTGTTTTTTTTCTTCATCTTTTTCATTAATCTCACTATTTTTATTATATGTTTCTCTTTTAACATAAAACAGACAAATGAAGAGCAAAAAAAAATAAATAAAAAAGATGATAGGAACGGCGGAGAAAATAAGAGTTGAGGAATGATAACAAAAGGAGGGAGGTGTAGAAACATGACGACGGGTAAAGGAATGAGTGGCGGAGAGGAGAGGAGGAAGTGGGTAAATTGAAAAGCAGCGGGGCGAAGAAAATAAAAAACAAAGAGGGAGGTGGACAGGAGAGAGAGAGAGGGGGGAGAGAGCAAGCATGTGAAGCAATAAAAAAAATAAAATTAAAAAAAAAGACAGAAAATAGGTTGAAAGTCTACATGGAGGAGAAAAAAAAGTTAGAAAAAGATTAAAAGACCGAGGAAGCAATGGTGCAGATAAAAGAGGAAAAGACATGATGACATGAGGTGAGAGAGAGACCACATCACACGCTACAGTGTACCACTGGTGTGGTGGATGAGAGAGAGAGAAAGAGAGAAAGTATGAGTGTGTGTGTGTGTGTGTGTGTGTGTGTGTGTGTGTTCAGTTATGAAGCAGAGCAAAGTGACAGTTAGTTTGTTGTTTTGTTCATCGATTATTAAACTTTCACTCTGACGGTGTGTGGTGTGTTTGTTTCCTGGTTATGATGGCCTCTCGCCCCTGACTCCGCCCATCAGCGGAAGGCCGCGACCGAAGGAAAACGAAAAACGTTCGTTGGCAGCAAACGACTTTCTCGAACCCCCGAGGTCGTTTAATTCGCAGCGAGGAGATTTTCTGCTGATTTAGTTACATTCAGGGAACCTGAAAATGTTGAGCTGCCAACAGGGGTGTGTGTGTGTGTGTGTGTGTGTGTGTGGGGGGGGGGGGGGGGGAGTCAACGTTTGATCATTTCATGGGTGCCGCAGTTGTATGATTTCACATGACGATGAATGTGAAGACGCGTTACAAATGTGGTGTGAAGTCTACAAAATGTGAACAGGAAGAGGCCAATAAACGACATTACGCATTATGAGAAATGTAGTTTCTGTTGTTTTTGAGCTCGACTCGTGAGGTGCAACTTCGCAGACTTCTAATTCTTTTAACTTTATGCAAGTAAAGCGTTTAATCAGCGAGGTACCCTATTAATGGCATTTGGAAAAATTTTTTTTAATTAAAAAGCATCAAATGGAGCAAAATATGAGTCTGGATCGGGTACAACCCAACTATATTTCTACATAATTATTTAAATAGTGGATGGGTGTACACGCACAATAACTAACAGCTGCGGTCATGATAATTTCAAGCCTTAAAAATCAAATTTAAAGGAGAGGAAAGTTTGAAAAACAATGTGGCATGCATGTAAGTTATTAACATTTCCTACCCTTGAGCTTTAGCTGTTAATCCCCACTTATGGAGACTGTTTGGTTGAAATACTTAAAATGAGCATCTTAAGAAGCAATTGAAGGCACATTTTGTTTGTCTCTTTTGTTTAAATTTTTTAATTTTTTTTATAAAGGTTCAGTTGAGGTCAGGTGGTTGACGGCCTGTTAAAAAAGAAAAGAAAAGAAAAGAAAAAGTAACTCAAGTGATCAGCTTACAGTTTGACTCTGGTTTCAGCAGAAACTAGTCACACAAAGATGCTCAACATTTCACAGGCCAAAAGGTAATTTGACATCAGGTCTCGGCTGATTCATGTTTCAAAATAAATATTTTGGTAGTGAGCGAGCGGGGAAAGGTGACAAATCTTTTGATTGGCTCTAAAAACAGAAACTATGCGCACCAACATAAAAACAGTCTCTTGCAGCTGTCTTCAGCTTGGCTCTTCTTACAGGAAGAAATTACAACATTAGTTTGAAGTTTAAATTCAAAATACACATTTTCACCTTTTAAGTAATTGCTAATAAATATTTTATAATTCCGTGAGTGGCATTTCAGCATCTGGATAATTGTGCCACCTTTAAAAAAAAAAAACCCCAAAAAAACACGTTGCCGTCTGCATGTGCGTGAGAAAAAGGCAGACAGCGGGCCTTTTCCCGTCAAACACTTGACCTCAACACACACACACACAATCACACACACACACACACACACACACACACACACACACACACACACACACACACCGCACTTTCACCCACCGGTTAAGTGACATTTTGGTTCCACGTAATATCAGGAGGACGGTTGAAGTAGAAGCGGTAACTGACTGTCTGAGAAGCGGCTCCACCCAACACCTGCTGACTGGCTTGAGAGCACAAATGTCAAGGAGACAAAGCAGGTTCTCAGTTCAGTCTTTCTGCAGAAAAATTACATCTGTGCACATCTGGGCCAGAGAGGGGGGCTGCCTCTACTGGCGGAAATTGGAATTCAATCGATGAAATAGGCTACTTTACCAGCTCGAACTGTTTTTGTTTTTTTTTCTTTCTTTTTCAAACTTAATTTCAGCAAAGTTGTGACAGTACAGATAGCGGCTGCAAGACTCAAGGAGAGGCACGGATGTTAAAAAGAAAACCACCTTTATTAACATGTAGTTTGGTGCATGCGAGCAGCGGGTTTGATAGAGGACAGACTTCTCATGCTGTATTAAAACACGAACCCTTGTTGGTAATTTTTTTTTTTTTTTTTTTTTTTTTGCAGCTCAGGAGAATTTCCAGGTCTCGAGAATAAAGTGCAAACCATGCAGACGAGTGAGGAAGAAAAAGAAGAAACAAAAGAGATCGGGGCAAAACTCAAATGACAAATTTAACAATGACAAAATATTTGATCATTTTATATTATTTATATATATTTTTATTTCAGGATTTTGACTTTATTAGATAGGAGCAGCAGACATTTAACACCAACAGAAAGTGTTGTATTTTTTTTTTAAAAACTAAAATTCATCACTTTCTCTTGATTCATTTATTTAAAAAAAAAAAAATGTAGAAAAAAGCCCCAAAACTGCTTAAACAGTTAAAAAGTTTGAGGAGTCACATCGGCGTGCTTGTTTGCAGCACCGGCTGCACTAAAACCACCGAGCCACAACCTTGAAGAAAGAAAAAAAAACCAGCTTAAATTAAAGCTATCGCTGTACTGACTCGATTTCCTCCTTCCTGAGGAGAGTCAGGTTTCTGTCATCGGTTCTGCAACCTTATAAAAATATCTAAAGTGAGGCTGATCGGAGACAGAGGCTAGAAAATGCATATTCTGAACATAAATATTGCTGGCAATGGAGCTCAAGTGGGGAAAAAACTGAAGACAAGCACTGAAAATAAATGAGATATAAGCACTGAAAGTAAACAAGAGTCAGTGTGTAGGATGCATATGAGCTGAAGTGTACTGAAGAAAAGTTGGACTTGCAATTATAGTATTATGAAAAGCGCTGACTACTGAGTGGACTGAAAGACACTAAAAATACTTTTTGGCATATGTTGAAGTGTTGTGTTAGCTATATGAAATTAGTCAATTTGTACCAGAGTTGCAGCTGCAGCTTCTGCTAATAATCAGTGTCATCGTTAATTTCACTTTTTTTCCCCAACACATTTAGATAATTTTGTTTTTATATGTTGTATTCAAATTAAAGGTATTGTTAAAATACCCAAAACTAGGCATATATTGTGCCGATAAGGAACTTTTTAATCATTTTTTTAGGGGGGGATGATACATAATTGGCAGTATTTAATTTTCTCCCCCATCAGTGGGAGCATACCGTGAGCTTTTAGAAACGTGTTTTCACTCTTTACAGCATCCTTTGGCAGCAGGGGAAAAAAAACCGACATTTTGAATTAATAAAATATTGAATCCTGGTTTGAAAAATGTCCCAAAATGTTGCATTAAAGAAAATCGAAGGTATTAACTTCCAACAAATTCCCATCCCTTGCTCATTTTATTGTCACAGGGTGACTACGACAAGCTGCTTCAAAAACAAAAAGGCTGACGATGAATTCAATTCAAAATGTGCATCTCGTTTCAAGAGCACAGAAAGTAAAAGGTGTGATTTGATTTTTATGTCGTGGCAAAGGTGAGAAGAACACTTTCTCTAGTTCGCACACATACAGCACTTTTCTTGGGGGTGGGGCGGTTGTTCATACCCACCTCTAACCTTTAGCCCATGCCTGGCAACAGACAGGCAGATGTGGGCGGAGTCGGTGTATTGTCAGTCTCGCTATGAGAAAACGGGGAAATTTCACAATGGACACAATGCACACACTTACACCTCTCACTGGAATACGTATTACTGTAGATCACAACATGACCCACGTGCAACAATGAATTACTGATAAGGTCAGTCGGGGTTGTATCTCTGCGTGGTGCATTGCACTTTGGTCTCCATCATCAGCGTGTAATAAACACATTGTTAACATCTGCAACATCAGAGCAGCTGACATTTGTTAAGGCACAAATTTGAGACAGTGGATCATTTTTTTTTTCTTCCCTCCCACAGAAACAAAGTACTTTCGTGTTAAGAGAAGGAAATAAGAGTTGCTGCTCCTCCGCTGCGACGTTAATGAATTTCTACCTACCATCAAACCACTTAGTTGGCTGGCGCGTAATTCGTACATTTCTGACTTGACCTCAAGGTAATAAAAAACAACCGAAATGTGTCCAAGGTACTTTGAACTCCGGGAGGTGCGATAAAGTGCCTTTGGCAACTAAGAACTTTTGTCATAAGGCTTTTTCTTAACTGATGTTATTAGTTGGGATTATTTAAATTATATTATCTTGCTTAAATCTTCAGGTCTGGATTCGATTTACTTTTACCGTCTGTTTTTATTGCAAAGCACTTTATAACGTTGTTTTGGAAAGGTGCTACATCGATAAAGCTGTTATTATCGTTATTATTAAAAGTGTTTCCAGTAAGTGCATAAAATTCAAATCAGTAATTTAAACTCTTAACAAGTGACCTGCAAGAATGGTATGATCCTACTTGCGCATCAGGTTCAGTTTACTTGTCACAAGGAGGACTCAACCTTCATGACATCATCTGCCTTGCCAACTGCTCAGTCTTTTATGAGGTTATTTCTGCCTTGGAGACTTAACATTACCTCAAGTTTGACAAAAACACCTAATATAAACTCAGAACTTCATGGATGTGCAACATTAGATTACTGGACAACTATATAATTAAATACTACTGTGAGTGAAACAACAGTTGTTCGCTTCTCAGTGAATCTGCTAATAAAATCTCAATTTCAGAATTTATTACGTTGAGATTTTTGGTTCCCCTTTGTCGAATTTGCAGTTTTTTTTTTTGTGGTTTATTGAACTCATTTTATTCACAATTAATATCTGAGACCGCAGACCTCTGCCAAGGCCAAAACTCCACTCTTCTATTATATGCAAATCTGTGACTACAACCACTACATTGATATATCTAGAGCTGAAGCTTCACAAATGAAGCCGTTGCACCGTCTCCAGCTCCCCCCTCGTACTCTGTAGTGACTGCTTCCTGTATTAAGTTTAAGCAAGAGCAAGAGTGTTTCCGAGAGGGTTACTGGAATTGTGTTATGGAGTTAAGTGCATTTTTAGAATCGAATGGATTTTACGATGTAGTAGTGGGCCAATCTCACAGTGTTAACGAAAGGGAAAAATGATTATTAAATCCACTCTGTAGTTCTTATCCGCTCCAAAATAACATGCATAACAATAACTTCCTTGGCGGAAGTAATAATATGCATTTGCATTGCATTGCATTTACGACAGCGATCTGAACAAAGCAAACGCAATCCTTAAAGTTGAGAGGAAACGAGCTGCGAGCCAGCAGTCTGGCGATAACAAAAAAGAACACAAAGCTTTTTTATGCTCTTACAGGTAAAGAAAAAAAAACCCCGCGATTACAGCAAATTTGGATTTGATTTCCCCTCAGGCCTTTTTCAAAAATACACGTACAACAAGATGTGTCACTCTAATTATTGCAGAATATTATAGAGGAATACAGAGGGAGATAAGTGAATCACTAAATTGTGACGGCTTTGATCAGTAACTGCAGGGGCAACTGTTGCTGAGGCCAAAAAAAAAAAAAAAAGGTTCAGAAAAAGTTCAGGCAAACGATTCCATCATAAGCTTTGCAAGGATGAATTGACTGCTTATGTATTAAATAATCAATTTGTTTCAAGGCATAAATCCTCTGATGTTTTCAGATCAGCCTCACTACTAATACTTACCTTTCGTGCGTCATTGTGAAACTCTTTTATCGTCCAAATTTATGACTCTGCAGACGGCAGTATCATCTTTAATTTACAAGTAAATTCCTGGTATGATTGGTCTCTTTGCTGATTATGTCCACTACTTTCTTCTTTCGTAAAATTAAGTGCTCATAAAACTTCAATCGAGAAAAGAAACGTGATTTAAAAATACAGGAACCGCTAACTCAGGCCTTCTTTACAAAACCAAACCACATTACACTAAAGCTTTAATAGTGTGGACGCTTTTAAACCTGCCATTACATTGTGCAATATTTTCAATGGGCTTCCTCCAAACCATAAACAAATTATTAAAGTAGCAACAATTGTATAAAAGTGGACCGAATTGTCCGCTGACACGCACACACAGGCACGCACGCACGCACGCGCGCACACACACACACACACACACACACACACACACACACACACACACACCCTGTGGTTGAGTGGTGCACGACTGCTGGCCAAGACGGCATGTTTTGTCAGCCGAGCGCAGCCAAACACTATTTAGAAAGACCGCAAGGCCGCGCTTCTCCTCGCAAGCCTGAGAGCATGACTGGCAGCTGGTCAGACGGGACGGCTGACTGAGCGAACCACCGACTCGACTGCCGGATACGAATGACGGCGTTTTTCTTACTCAGAAAGTCCAACTGGCAAGCAGCACTGCAAGAGAGAAACTGACTGCTGGGCGGTAACAAGCGCAGATTATTTTCATTATTAACGCAGCTATTTAGTGTTTCTTTCAATATGTCTACTTGTCATTTCGTCTACTACCACAAAGTAATGGGCGGGGAGGGGGTGGGGGGAGAAAGTGCCTATTCCAATTTCTTTTTCTTGTTTTGTTCATTTGAACCATCCCAAAACAACCAAAAGGATTTGAGCGGCGAGAAATGAGCTGATTTTAGGCCTGATTAAAAGAAGAATGAATAACGGGTGCTAAATTTACGGTCGGTCAAACAATCAGTAACGATAGAAAGTATTGAGCATACAAAATATAAAGTCGTCTCAGACCAAAGCTTCATTTTGGGCTATATTAGTAAGGCTGACTTGACTTTTGAAATGGCGGTATGATTAGATAAATTACCAGTAAATTATCATTACTACCAATATTACAGGGTAGTAACATTTAACATCACTGATCTCAACTAGAAATGACTCTGAACGGTGCCACGGTGTTTATGAGGGCGTGTTTTCCACACCTGATATTTTCACAATCTTTGCCCGAGAAGCTCCTTCAGCTAAAAAAAAAAAAAAAAAAAAAAAAAAAGTGCCTTTTTACTGTAAAGTTGAACAGAAACAATTTAGAAACAGGAGAAAAAGATCTCGGATGACCACATTTCTATCAACAATAGACGAGAGTCATCACGCAGGTTTTTTTTTTTTTTTTTTTTAAACCATTCTGAATTCCCCTGTCTGCTGCACATCTCAAACGCCCACGCACACGAACCATAAACCCACGATCTGCTTTTATCAAAACAGCCACTGAAACCTACCGCCCCCCCCCGCCCCCGCCCCGCCCCATCCCCCCTCCTCCTCCCCCTCCCCCTCCCCCTCCGAAGTGAGCCAAACTGTTTGATAGACTGTTTTGCTCCTGGATTCAGCGTGGTACAGCAGAAGCCTGCCAACGAGCGAGTTGGGCTGTACCACAGATGTGACGGAGGCGGGGGTTGAACGTGGGGGAGGGGGAGGGGCAAGGGGGAGGGGAAAAGGGCGGGGCCTGCGGGTGAGGTATCACTCTGTGGATTTGTCACTGAAATGGGGAGGGAGGGGTCGAGGGTGGGGTTTCGGGGGGGCGGAGGGATGGCGGGTGGGCGGGCGGGTTTATGATTGCTGAGGTGGGGGGTTTCCTCCGATTATTCAGTGACAATAATCAATGCAGGGTTTTTTTTGTTTTTTTTTTTACACAATTGGATGAAAAACCTCGAGGAGTAAAACAAAGAAAGCTTACGAGAACTGTCAGTCAATAAACGTGTGTCATGTGTGGGCAGCTTCGCCCTTTAGGGCTGTGATTTCTGCAGCAGAACCGAAGCCAGACTGCTGACGAAAAAAACAGAAGAAGCTTGCTCAGCAGCACACCTGGTGCAAAAAAAAAAAAAAAATGATGCATGAGACAGCTCCAAATCACGTCAGAGTTGACCGCTGCTTACAGGAACATGTTGTTTTGGGTTTGTTTTTCCAGTAGCGTGGGGAGGAGGGGTGGACGGCAGACTCACGGCAACATAGACCTTTTAGGACATTGCTTGAGTATGATTTGGGAATCCCCCTCTTTGTCTTTTTTTTTTTTTTTTTTGTCTTCATTCGATCCACCTCCATTTGTTTGCTATGGCTGTTTTTCGGGTCCCACAGGGGTCATCACCAAAATCCTCTCTCAGACATAACAGAGGGGGAGTTTGTTTGAAAAACCCTTGTTATTTGATGTTTGAAACATCACAGGGAACACCAGATTTTCTTTTTTGTTATATTTTAGGGTCCCGGCAGAAAAAAAAAAAAAAAAAAGAAAGAAAAAGTCTCTGAACTTTTGAACAATACTACCAGCAAAAACCAAAACCACCTCCACACACCCCCGGCCAGCCCCCCGAACACACGTCCCCCCGGTCTCTCTAATCCAAACACGCCGCCATGATCCCTGGCTATCACCCAACTCATCTACCAGCCGAGGAAGAGGCGGAAACCAAACAAACGACGGGAGACAAAAGGGCCACTTTCACCTTGATCAACCAGGCAGGCTGGCGGACTCTTCGGGGAGGGAGGAGAGCAAAGAAAAGCGGAGGTTTAACGTCAAAGACATGAAAGACATCTACAGCAGACAGGGAAGATGTTGAAGACTACACCTGAGACGGAGATAAAGGATCAAAGAGAGAGGAAGGAGAAGAAAAAGAAAGGAGTTTTAGACCAGAAAAACTAGAGAGACGGAAAGAAAAAGAGGAAGAGAGGGTGAAGAAGATATCTGTCTCCACCGATCGGTCGCAAATCTTCAGCAAACCTCAAAATCTTGCAATACGTACACAGCAGATGAAATTCATTTATAACAGCTGGGATTAAAGGGATTAGTGTCCGTAAAACCATCAATGACTAAATGTTTGTGAGGATTCTCAGTCATCCAACTTTTTTACCTCTGACAGTTACACTGTCGAAATGAAAGTGTCCTCGAGCTTCTCATGTTTAGTAACGTTTATCCCCGGAGCTGAGCTCCACCAAACAAAGCTAAGTAAGCTCCTTTCTTTTTTTTTTTTTTGTGAACAATAACAAATTGATACTCAACAAACAAATACTCGACCAGTATTTCACAAACTACTGGTAGCTCGCGAGCTCGTGTTATCCAAAAGCAACTGGAACTTTTTTTTTTTTTGAGTTTCTTGAAGATGTTTCAACTCTCATCAGAAAAAGGTTTTTTTCTGTTCGGTGAAACGTCTTCAAGTCCAAGACGTAGACCATGACTCCTTCAATAACATCTTGCAGAGATGTCAAACGATGGCTGGATTTAAAGCCGTCGGAAGCCAAAAACAAACAGTGGCACAGGCAGGTTTTAAAATGTTCGAATTAAAGGCTGCGCAACTATAACAGAGTGCAGTAAAAACAATTGATTATTACTTCCTGCTTGGTAAAAGAGTTTTTTTTTTTTTTTTTTTACAAATAACACTTTACACCATTTCAAACACATTAATTTCTTGTACGAGCTGCAAAAAAAAAAAAAATTATATTCTGTATTATGTTAGCAGTGTCCCAATTCCCTACAATGCTCTTGACACTCGGCGGCTTTCCCTGACCTGAACTCATTTCACCGTGGGAGCATCGTGTTTCCCTCTCGGCGCCAAAAACAGACCAAAACTACGCCGTTGAAACGATTTGGGACATCGCGTAGGACTCCGAATTCCCTGCAAAGCTTTTTTTTTTTTTTTTTAATGAAAGTGAACGTGAGAACGTGAACAATCAGGAGGAGGATGGAGTCAGAACAAGAGTGAATGTGAGACAGACAGACAGACAGACAGACAGGTAGGCAGGCAGACAGACAGACAGATGGAGGAGGAGGAGGAGGGGGAGCGAGGGGGTGTTAATGACTCTGTCTCCTCCATGCAGGTGAGTCTCCTGCGGGTCCCCTCTGTCCCAACACACTATTGTCTCCTTATCTACTTCCTCTTTCCTCCTCTGCAGACGCTGCCTGTTTAGACTGCGGCTTGCCCTTTCTCCCTCGCCCTTTCTCCCTCGCCCTCTCATCTCTTCTTTCATTGCGGCAGCAGCTGCAAGTCGACCGTGTGCCACCAAAACCTGCAGTCAAATTGTGCACTGGAACAATCGGCCTACTGTCTCTGTACGCACACGCTAACCGTTAATCTATTATTTTTAACCAATATTTTTGCGGCGCACAGACGAGCGTTGTTCTCCGTCGGGGGGTGGGGTCGGGAGGGGTTTCCAACCTGCCGCTTGCAAACTACCAGAAGAGCCCACGACCTGGTTCTGATTACATCACCGATGGTTCGAACAACACGCAGTGTTTCCCATTCATAAACACCCCCCCCCTTAATTAAAAATAAATAAATGCACAGATTTTCAGGTGTTGCCGTACAAAGTGTATGCGAAGAGTATCAATTTGATACTGTTGCCATAAAAGAAGCTTATTCAGCTGGTTTGGTGGAGCGCAGCCGTGTGAATAAATGTTCCTAAACACGAGTAGCTCGCTTTTGTAAAGCACGTTGATATCAGATATTTTTGAAGAGTCCCATTTTAAACATTGTTTATTCTTGATTGTCCTGAAAAATCTCATTTATTATTCCCTCACAGTCCCTTTTTCTGAAGAAAGAAATAATTACGTTGCACTGATTCTTTAAATGTTGGATTTAATCCTCAACTTGTCGAATATGAACATTGCTAGTTGTCTGCTGTTGCATTGATTAGTTCATTGTGTGACTTTTTGTCCTCAACTTTGATTACATTAATGGCTATTTTATATCAGTTTATGTATATTGTTTATATTGGCAGTCAGTTGTCAGGGCCTACAGATTCTAAATCTCGAGTCACTTTATAATTAGTTTTATTTATCTGTGCTTGTGCAGTTTGTATAAGTATAAACAAATAAGACAATTAAGAACATACATGATAATAATAATAATAATAATAAAATGGAGAATTTCTGCTGATTGATCTGCGTTTCTGTTTATCCTTAAACTCTGAAAACACACTTTTGTATTCAGGAATGTCTTTTTTAGAATTTCAGAAAGGCATGAAAGTGGTACGAACTGGAAGATTGACAAAAATTCATTACAAAACACAACAAAGTGGAGATATTCCAGAAAATCTCCCCTTATTTTATGTATTGAAGTCACCAAACTGCCTCCATCTACTCGTTTAGATTGCAGCTCTCTTCACTGCTTCCTGTTGGAGTTAGCTGACTTTACACCACATCTCTACCTCCTCCACACTATCTGCCCAGACTCTCTTCTCTCCTCCTCCCACATCTTTTCTCACTTTGTTTCTCTGGCAACTGCCACTATTTTCCTTCATCTAGCCCCTTCAGCGGTTGCATTATCTGAGAGAGTGGATCTCAGACATGCATCGTGTGGCAGTGTAAATAAAATAAACCTGCGAGGAAGAGGTGCTTCTTTTCTTCTCTCACTTCTGGAGGACGCCATGTCCCACATTTGATAAGAAATCTGACGATGAAACGTGACTGCTGCTCGACATGTCAGCTGCCGGTAATGTTGGACGGACTTGTGTGTGTCGTGTGTGATTGTTTTGTTGGCGTTATTGTTGATCACTGAAGGATGAATTTGCAGTTTTCTAAGAAACAAAAAAAGTGAGGACGCAACATTTTTCACCTACCTTTTTCACTCTGCGTGTGCCAAACTGTAGACTTACCGTCGTTTGTTATAGCATCTGGGTACATCTCCCTCAGCAGGTCGCCGAATGTGTGCGTGTTGCCTTCAGGTGAAACGGGGCGAAACAGTTTCTGGATGAATGGCCTGTCGCTCATCGGCTGTAATGAATCAGAGCGCAGCAAATTAACCAGTACAATGACACAGTATCGGAAATGTTACAAGGTGGGGCTGTTTCCCCCACTTTAAAACAAGTGTGCAACATGTATAATATGTAAAAAAAAAAAAAGAAAAAAAGAACTATTTTCATACAAATAGCATGAAGCAGTTTTGCACAGTAGCGGCCTTAAATCGCAAGATGATGTCTGTAAGATGTACATGGTAACTCATGGTTACAGCTGGCCAAGCTGCAAAATTGTATGAAAAATAATGAAAAAAGAAAAAAACGGGATAATACTGTCGGGGTCTGGTAAAATGTTCCACCCTGACTCCAGAGTATCACCGCTAAGGGCCTCCATTCCTACGAAGGTACACGATGTGTGTGGTGCTACGGTGCCACTGTTGTGCTGTGATCTCTTAGAAATCCAGTTACTGATTCGGCTCTGCCACCTTTACAGGTAGTCTGCGTCTGTATTCGATTCAGGTGAAAAGAAACCAACGTTTGCCGTTTATTGCCTTCAATGTGCATGTCAGACATTTTGTTTGTCCATCCAACCCAATTTCTTCCTCCTCCAAAAAAAAGAAAAGAAAAGAAAATCCAGGATTTTAATATTTTACTGACCAACCATCTGACATCTGTTCACGGAATTGCTGGAAAAAGCTGCCATCACATCCTGTAAATGGGACGTTTTCATATGAAGTTGGAGGGGAAATTTCAAGGCGAGTTCACAGGCTCGAATTTGTGGGAGGACTCCCCAATACGATGCACGCAACTGCCATGAACGAACAGTGGGTCGAGCCCAACGACGCTTTGATGAACGCATCTGCTCAGAATGTGATATGTTGCAATCTCCATCCTTTCTACAGATGTTACAATGAGGTGGACATGTTTTATCAATCACAATGTGTCTGGAAGTAATTTGCCGCTTCTTTAGTGTGTACTTGGCAGAAAAGTCAGCTTCTTTTTCTTCTAGCAGAGATTAAAAGCTCATCTAGCCATTGACAGAACTGGAAGTGAACCCGTATATGTTCTCCATTGTCCTTCCCTTCACCTGTTTGGCGGAGAAGCAGAAGGTCACGGGGGTTTGGCGATTCTTCTGCAAACCTGATGCATATCGGTGTGGCAATCTGCTGCTCCACAGTGTGTAACAGGAAGTCTTAATTAGAAACCAAAGCTTCATTACAACAGTGTGTATAAACTGGAAAGAGCAACCGTTCGTCGTTAATCATATCCACTCCTGCATAAAATCCTATGCTTTTTCCTCCACTTTGTACATAAGCGTTCTACAGCCAGAGGCTTCCCGTTATCATGATGCGGCCGTAATCTGTGATGTTGAACTGATGTTTATCTTGATACTGACCACAGTACAAACCCTTTTCGGTAAGAGCAACCGCTAAATGCCTAAAATTATAATCTGTGTAAGTCATGATTGGACAGTTGAACAAATGTGACGTATGCAGCCAATAGCTTCATGACTGTTCAGCAGTGCTCTGCGACACAGCCATAACAATCCTCGAGCCTGAGGTACAGGAAACGCGGTGGGAAATTACCAGCAGACACAAGACAAAAATCTCGTAAACTACGTCCAGAGCTGGTGATGGACTTTAACTCGAGGGTTCTTGGATAGAGGGTCTTGTTTAGATTTGTGCGTCCTTTGAAACGGATTTGTGATCATAATTCTTGGTTGTATGAATAAAAACTAAATTGATATGAGATAGTTTGTCTCTATTTTAAAAGTCCAGTCAAATTCAAAAGCTGAACCCTTTTTGGGGTGAGGCGAGGAGCGCTCAATTGGTTGCAATCTGCAACCTCACCACTAGATGCCACTAAATCCTACACACTGCAAAATTTAGGCTCAGGCTGTTGAAATTGTGAAAATAAAGCACACAAGTGAAGTTAAAACCAATGCTTCTCAATTGTTGAAATCATATATCACTAATGAAATCATCTGCTGATTAGGACTTTGATTGGAAAGTCTACCTGTGTAAAAACACAAAAGTTTTTTGCGATATGGTTGGGTGAGGATTTTTTCTGCAAGAATCTACAAAAACATCCCTGCAGATATAAACCACAAAGGATGTTATGGGTCAAAGAGCTCTGAGCTACCAACCGATCCGACTTCCCCATTTTATGAAACCGTTTCAGCCTCCTGCTCTGCGTTTTTCCCCACACCTTCTCCCGTAATCTATTAATGGTAGGCTGTTGCCCCCAAACGTGGCAAAATGATTTCTGGATCATTAGTGCAAAATTGGCGTGAAAGATTAACAGAAACAGCATTTAAGAGTGACATCGACTATCAATCATCCACTGCCAAGTAGCTGATTAGTGTGCAACGTGCACAAACAGAAGGCTATCCAGCTTGCACATTCACCGTGGATTATAGTTTAACCGGCCGTAAACTTGGGGGGGAAAAGAAATGGGTTCGGAGTTCGCGTCTCCATTCCTAATAAGGTAAACAACACGCGATGTGCATGGATTGTTTGGCATTCTTTTTGTTTTGCTGAAAGCTTCTGTAATTCCACTTCCCGAAGCTGATTCTGGTACGTCAGCAGGCAGATTCTTTGTAAATGTCCGTCTTGCTATTACTTCAGCGTGTTAAAAAGTAAAAAAAAAATAAAAAAAAAAAAAATCCAGTGGTTCTAGTTACTGAGTGACCCGTGTGCTCAGGGCACTACAAAAGGTCCTGGGTGCTGGGAGTTAGCAGCATGTAGTGACTTATGAGTACGTAAGCTTATTTAGTGAAACAAAAACCCTACAAATGATCAAAATATCGGAAAAAAAAAAAGAACAAATCAGTTAATTGCCGAACTGAACGCTGAGAAAAAGACAACTTTAATTGGCTGAAGAGGTTTCAAAACTCCTTCCTCGCTCTGCCTCCCGAGTGTCATCGGACAATGGAAGAACCGTGTCCTCGAACGGAGAAACGCGGTGCAGGCGGATACCCAACCTGAGGTGTCAAACGGAGAGTCTGACACACTATCGGGCCTAATCATGGAGCTGTGAAAAGGAAACCGGCGAGGACAAGGATCGAGTGACCGAGTGGTAACTACACACCGCGGAGCCAGGCGCGAACCAGCAAGAGGAAGGTGGCGGTGGAGGTGCGAAGCCGGTGCTCAGGTTACGCAGAAAGACTGAGTCACGAACAAGGAAACATGGCCTTTCGTGCGGGATCATCGGCGAGAGCCAGAGCAGAGAGAGTGCGCTAAGTGACAGCTACTTCGTTGCATTTTTAAATAGGCGGCCATGAATTATTGAGCCGGTCGACGTACAAAGGAGGAGCTATCGATCCCTTGGGGGGGGAGAAGCGTGATACTGCTTGGATGAAGACACTTTCTTTTCAGCTGGTGTGACACCTTAGCTGGCACGGCGGCACATGGCAACACAAGGAGAGCGAGGCGTCATTAGGATTGAGGTGAAAAGAGACGGCCCCGCTGCTCTCGCCAAGTGAAAAGAGCAGCGGAACTCAAGACGTCGTCAAATTGATGGAGGGGATTCAATTCACCTAATTGAAGGTAAAACAATGGACGGGGGCAGAGCACTGTCAATCCAAGTGCGTTTCCGCGAACTGAGAGGTGTGAGAGAAAGCATTTCCACTGAACTCTGAGACCATCCATTGGTAAATTAAAATTCCAACCTCATTTTCAGCGGCCCTTGAAATGCACACCTGAGGACGAGAAACTCCATCAAGGGGACACTTAATTGTATTTTAAATTATTAGTGTCGCATGCTCGGTTGATCCGCCGTGCTTCACCATTCAGACATCTCCCATTTATTAGTCCTGATGTGAATTACTCAAGTCCATCAGGTTTGGCGGAAAGATTTAAATGTACCCGTTCTGTTTGACGTACCAGACAGAAGCTCTGTTAATTACTTCCTTTGTCAAACCTCCCTAAACCCAGACGGATCCTTCCTTCAATGCTCACTTCGATGTTTTAACCCGCTATTCATCGACGTTAGTGATAATATTGCAGATAGCTTCCACAGTTAGTACAACAATTAGCACTAATTTTATCAAATAAACATGTTTCTATGAAATTTGCTGACAGCTTATTCTGCAGATAAAGTCAGAGTAATGTCTAAATGTTCATGTCTGTAAACTGAACAATTAATATAATAACTATTGGCATTACCATATGCCAACAAAGGAAGGCCAGAACATTATCATTTTAACATAGCTCTATGTAGACTTTGTATGAAAAGGGACTTAGATTTCAATTCTGAAAAGTGGCACCCAATGGGGTAGTGCCTTAAAGTGCAATATCACTGAGGGCCACTAGGGGTTGGCTTTAAAATACTCCTGGGCAAAAACCGCCAAATTCTTAAGAGTCAATCATTTTCTTTCCAAAGGTCATTATGGTGTCATTAACTAAAGTCACTCCCTCTGATCTCCTCTGGTGGTCCTTCTAAAAATAATTCCATCATTTTTAATAAGGATATTATGCCTCAAAGAGCGGTGCCTGGTTTGATTGACAAGCCTGGGGTTCAGTGAGGTTGACGGTATTGGCGGGCGGGCATAGTGTACTTTTGGCTCCAAAAAAACCCAAGATGGTTCGACGACTAAAATGCCAGACTGGAGGCTTCAGAACGGCCGTTCACAAACCAATGGGTGGGGTTGCAGCCTGGTTTGCTAAAGCTACACCATGAAAAAAATCTAAAGCATAAAAAAAAAAGAAGCTGTTTAGCTGCTTGGCAAGAGCAGCCGATTACAAAATCTGAAGGTTTCCCTTCGGCCATCCCGGTTCTACCAGAAACCGTTACTGTAAATGCACTGACAGGACAACCAGTACCTGTCGCCTTTGGCATGATTACGCACAACTGTTTCCAGCATTCCCATGTTTTGTAATTGTCTGCGTAGTCACCACCTCCCCCTCGTCTCACTCACCACCCATTACAAGATATCTGGGAGGCAATAAACCTGCGTTATACAAAGCAGGCACCTTCCACAGCACCACAACAGAGACGGCCGGCGGTGTACTGCCTGCTCTTGCATTTGTGAGTTTTGTGAGTAAGCGCTGAGTCACGGAGCGGGAACAGAGAGGCCGTATCTGTACAGCAACAATGTAAGCTGTCTTTAAAAAAGAGCATAGTCATTTTCACTTTCCACGCAGCGAGACTTGTCGGCCCTCTCCGGCTCTTTAAATCACAGAGTTGGCCTCACCGCTCTGGCAGGGAGATACGCTGGCAACCAAACAAAGCCAAGTTCAAAACACGCACAATAACACGCGGGCCGAGCGCTCAAGTGGAAGCAGTTGAAATGATGAAGACAAATAAATGTAGAAGTACGTAAAAGGAAAGATACGCTACGATCACCGGCGTAAAAATCGGTAGAATTGAACAACTTTTTTTTTTTGTTCTTAAAAGAGCACAAAGAATATTTACATTATATACAAATATAATTATTTACAAAAAACATTTGGGGGGGAAAAAACAAATTTAAAGCAAGATAAATATGTCAATTTGAAATTACAAGAACATAAACAAAGAAAAAATGTATATCAAACCAAGAGCAGTGGATAAATTATAAGAAAACTATACTAATTATATTTTGTTGGGACACATAAAAGACACACACACACACACACGCACGCACACACACACAAATGTGTTGTACATGCCCATGAGGTGTCTTCCTTCTCCATGAGGAGAGCAGGCCAGACGGAAATGAGCCCCTCTGTTATTTGGACTGAGTGTTGTCATTAATTCTGTCTGCATCAAACACAGCACATGTTATTTACACTAAATACCACAATCTGGCTTTGAAGGACTCTGGGGCGTGTGTGTGTGTGTGTGTGTGTGTGTGTGTGTGTTTAGCGGGGTGAGTGGGTCTTTCCTCTATAGAAGGCAGTCTCCCGTTAAGTCATCCACGGTGACTCTTGAGTGCCAAACAGCTTTGTTCTCAGCGTCTGCACCTTTTTTTCCTTTTTTCTTTTTCGTCTCTTCTATCTACTTTCATTTCTCGCGAGCCGAGCGCCTTCGCTGGGTTTTGTCGTATCGTGTTTGGTCTTGCCACAACAAATCTGCCAAACAAAAACACTGGATGTTCTCCCTGGCAACAACGTAGTGGGAGCTCGGAGAGGTTGCTACTCGTGTTGAAACTTTTCCAGGAGACTAATTTACTTGATTTTATTTGTTTTTATTGCAGTGTTTTTTTTTTTCGTTTTTTTTTTTTTCATTTGATGTGTAGCTTTTTCATTTAAAAGAGAAGTCCAGTTTATCACAACCTGGCTCCATATTTTCTTCCGTTTGACCACCAAGCCCTCCAAATAGTATTAAGATCGTACTCGCCAAGTTAAATATTAAGATCCGAGTACACGTTAATGTTTCAAACGGAAGAATTAAGGACAATCAGACAGGTGGTAAACAAACCCAAAAGTTAGCAAAACTTTGTCATTCGAAATTAATGAACTGACATTTAAAGTGTTCTGCCTTTTGGTTTAGTTCTTATTGAACACTCTAATCTGTCTTAACTGACAGAAACAATGGGCACATTTACAAAAAGAGAAACCTACGGCTTGAAAAAATACCCACCTGATTCTTTGCCGAAGCAAATCAAAACATCTGTATAACCTCAAGAACAAAATGTTGAGTCATACACGTTCAACTTTTTTTTTTTTTCCAAACAATCTAAGCCATTGCCAAACTTCCGTGGACCTTCGTGGCACTTTCGTACAGTGAAAGTAGTCGCAAAGCACCATTACCAGTATTCCTAAGATCATAATTAATTAATTTAGTCCTCACAGTCTTCTCCAGACTTTCCAGACATTCTTTGGTTGTAAATATTTAGCAGTTTGTAAGATGAAAACCACACCATCTCCACAACAATCCAGACTTTTCAAGAATGATGCTTATGTTCTCTCCAGCGTATTTAAAAAAAAAAAAAATCACACAGTGAGGGTTGGAACTGGCTTTGATGTTAGCTCATAAATGAGCGTGGAAACTTTCAATTCAGCCGCGAAAAAACAACCCGAAAACAGGAACAGTTCCTTTGACCCGCTTTTACGGCTGCAACAAGTGCATGTCTGAGAGGGCGGGTCGCGTCGGTTGGAATGCATGTTTCAGTCCGCCACTTTAAAAGACTGATGTTTTATTACTTCAAACAAGAATGCTTTTGTTGAAGTGTAAAATGGTTTGTTTATGTGCGCGAAGATGTGAAAGTAAAGAAGAAGAAAAATAAAGAAAGAAAAATAAAAAGCTTTTTTTTTTTTTTTCAGCTTTTGAATTTCATGCAAAACAGTCATCGTTGACACGGATTGACAGCTGTTCCTCCGCCCTTGTTGTTGTGAAAAATGTAAAATGCAGCCATATGTGGAGCCCAGCAGGTCTCATTAAAACTTAACACGCTTGATAATAAATCATCACGATGGGAAATTACCAGCAGATATATGGTGATGGGAAGAAAAGGAAAAAAAAAAATAATAAAAAAAAATAAATGCTTGGTAGGAAAATTCACTCGAGCATCTAAGCAGCAGATTGGAGTCGTGCTCTGCTCTTAACGTCTCCAAATCTCTCTCTGTTCCATTAGATGACACTTGTCACAGTCACTGAAGGCCAGACCTATGTACCACGCTCCATTATTTTACATTATTTTCTCCAAACTTGTCTTGACAGGCCCTAAACTTTTTCATTTGTTCACAGGACCCAGTGACAGTGAGGGTGGGTGGGGGGGCTTTCTTGAGATCAAGGCGAAATGCACTTACATTCAGCCACTAGACTCAAAGCAGACTGTCAACATGTTTTCGGTACAAAAATCCAGATGTTTTCCGACTCTTTTACTTTTTTTTTTTTTTTTTTTTTTTTTTTGGTACTGTGCTGGATGGGATTAAACAGACTTTAAATTATGTTAATCTTTAGTGTTGCTTGAGATTACTCTTTCACCATGCCATGTTTTATGCCATGTTTTGTTGAGAAAAATACTAATTTCAGTCATTCTGTGCGAATTCCTGAACTCTTCCAAAATCCTGGAAGTTTGTCAGATGAATCTTCCACACGATTTCAGCAATTCCTGATCCACGTAGAAACCCCCAGCGCTTGAGTCAAAGCATTTTTCCCATGCCGTCTGTCTCATGGCCAGCTAATGTTTTCCAGGTGAGAATCTGACGCTTATTCATCCCTTTCTTGACTTTTTTTGGTTTTGTTTTGTCCTCTGACGGGGACTTTTTACCTGAGTCAGGATAAAGCTACAGTTGGTGGAAACACCCGACCTGAAGTTGCTTGTCCGACAGCAGCGCCTCTGATCCCGGACTGAACTCTGAAGGCTCGCCCACGTACTCCATTTGGTTTAATGGAATTACAGACAAACATGGGAGAGTCATAGATATCAAATATATGGGAATGACTTAATAACTTCTGAGAAGTGGCCCGGCAAACTGTAAGCCCACACGTCTCTGACAGACCTTGTTTTGTGTTTTGACTTTGATTGTGAATATTTTATCTGAGGTCATGAGGACAAGAACTCACATGTTCGAAAAAGAATGTTTGATTAAGTTATTAAGCAAGGTTAAAAAAAAAAAATGGATGAATGAACTAACTGTTATTGTTTATTAGAGTGATGAATATGTCAAGCAAAGGTCATGAACACTTCCGGTGTGTAAGAAGGAGAGGTGTAACAGGTGAAAAAACATTTTCTTTTACTGATATTGTTAAGTGCCAGGCAGAGGCATAGCTTCACCCAGCGCAAGAAGACTTTATAGATTAAAAAGGGAAAAGTAGTCCGTTTCATCACTTTTTACCGGCCATTAACATTTAAAATATAGAGGTTGGTATGCTGTATATTAGACTGGCTTATCAGACAAAGTGAGGCAGTGAGTGGTTGAAGGTGATTTCCCTTCTGTCTTCCTTCCTGTCTGGTTCTTACACGGGCCTTTGGCTCCACCTACAGGCATGAAAGGGCAACGCGCAGCTTGATTCTGGAGTCTGAATCTACTGCGCAGACGAGAAAACTGGAACGCTTAGAAGAGGAACGCAGTTTGGTTTGTTGGATTTTAAAGTCCTCCTTGTGTGTGTGTGTGTGTGTGTGTGTGTGTGTGTGTGTGTGTGTTACCTGGTATATCCTGAAGGGGATGTATCTGAAGCCTCCCTCATCGGTGGGATATTCCATCAGCTTCCTGTTCATGGCCCAGAACTGGTCAAACTTATCTGGAGCAACACAAAACACACACAGATCAGCAACTGTTATATCGTCCGGTGACTGGAAATGTTGATTTTAATATGGTTTTCAGAAGCTTTTCACAAATACATCAAGCAATAAACACAAAATGTCAAAATGTTTCCACATCTAAGACGACAATTGAAGCTGAACATGGCTTCATTTTAACACCGTCAGCTGCGGGGTTTGGATTTTTCCACGCACCGGAAACAGATGATCAGAGTGACAACTCTCACACGGTACGTTAAACAAACGTTAAAACCAAGCACATCCTCGTGAACATGAGTACAATCGATTTTTGACACCCTTTCAGATTCTACGATTAGGTAGCTTGAAAGTAACTTTTGGTTAATTCAGTTGTGAAATTACAAATCCAACAGGAGGACGTGTTATAGAAAAATGGTAGAAGGGTCAAATTTGTGTGAAGTATAATACATGAGCTAAAATGAAGATTAAAAGAATTGAATCGTCTTTTTTTTACTTCGAAAATCGTCGATTTCTATGTGTGCAGGTCTTACGTTGATGCAGATTTGAGTGTCGGTGTCAGTGGGGCCAACTGAGCGGGCGGCACGGGAAAATGATGTTTCACCATCAAAAATGATTCCTCACAGCATGTGCTGGTTTCAAACCCAACCACCTCTCTCTTTATGTCTCGCTTTCACACGAACCTTCCTGTTTGTGTCCTGGATGAAAGTTTGAGCCCTCTCTGTTTCTGGTCCGTTTTGGATGTGAAAGTTTTCATCTTTCACTTTCATGTCTAAGGCCAACTCCTTCTTTTTGGATCGGTTCAAAGGCTTATCTTCACTCTGTTTAACGCAGTTTCAGGGAAACAAATCATCAATCACACCTTTGCTTTTTCTAAACAGCGCAGAGAATATTTTAGTACTCTCCGTCTACTGAATAAATATTTTTTTTTGACCTGCTGTTTTGTTTTAAGATGTGAGATTTCGCTCTCTTTCAAACTATCAGTTTCAGGGGAAAGTGGAAGAGAGACATGCAGCTGAAACTTTTCTGGGTTTAAAGCCCTTGTGTTTTTCTGCAAACTCGTTTAAAACGTTGTCAATGCTACATGCTGTGTGTGCAGTTTTGACAGGTACAGGCCAATAACGTACCACGCAACAAATCATCAAACTGGCTGCAGTGTTTTAGGGACCTTATTTGCATATGTTGCTGCTGTTGTTTGCCATCGATGCAGCTCTTCTTCACTTTCAGACCGTATAGTTAATTTACTTTCCCATCAGTTTTGATGAAAAACTGCCGTAAAACATTGAAAAAAAAGAAGAGAAACAGAATTCAAGGGAGAAAAAAATAAATAAATCAGAAAGCAAGAACGTTATTCATGTTAAAAAAAAATTGTTTTATAAATGTTGTTTTCATTTCTTGTGAGACTCAATAGTGTACATTATTTGAGAATTTACAGTTTATAATTTATGATGGGTGGGCAAGTATGAAGTGATTCTCCCGCAGCAGTGAATGCACCGTTTGCAGTGTTTCACCACCTCATACTATCTGGATGGATAATATATTAATATTAATGGCAGTATATTCAAACATATGCGCAAGTCAACTTAAGGCAGACATTATAAATAACATTATAAAATTATAAATGTCTATGTCTTCATCAGGCTTTAAAACAGCCAAATCTCAATTTGATCACTTTACATGCATTTATAACTCGAGATCAAAAAATGTGTTAATCACTTTTTCAATCAAAAAACAATTAAAAAAATTTCTGAGTATTATTGAAGTAATTTGATCAAGTACAAATGTCACATATTTGCAGGTTGCAGCTTTTCAAATCGAAGGATTGGCTGTTTTTTTTTTCCATTTAATTGGGCTTGTGAGGACATCTCAAGACATCTTGTGGATATTATTCACAAGTTTAACATTTCACAGACTAAAACAACTTCATTAATTGATCAAATAATCAAAATAATAATTAGCTGCAGCCCAAACTGAAGCAATAGTCAGTGCTGATATGTTTAAAAGAATACTGAATTCAAATTTTGGAAATTACATGTTTCAGTGAGAAACAAAAGTTTTTTTTAATGCTAATAATAACTAATTCAAAAGAAGGTAGTAATTATAGATCAAAACGAGATGAGACTCGATACTGATTGGCTCAGTGTTCAGCTCCATCACCGGTGGTTGAAGTGTTTATGGTTGCCTTGTTTGATCAACTTGACCTGCGGGCGATTCCAGGAATCTCGCGCTGCACGTTGGGTTTTGCTTTTCAAAGACGAGCACGAGTTTCACACAAACCCCAAACTCAGGAATGTATCCCATCTGCCCCGGCACCTACTCCCACATCACAAACTTCCTGTGCATTCGCCTCACCGCTCGAACTTCACCTACACAAAACACCGCGATCACAACCAACCCGGCAGGAAATGAACCTGTCGGAGCGGCAGCTTCGAAAGACTGCCATCAGATTCAAGAGACATCTGCAAGAGTGCGTTTGTGCGTGTACGTGGAAATCCGTTCATGCATCTGAATGCGTTATTCGTGTCTGAACCCAGAAACGATTAAATCTTTTGCAGACAAAAGATGATGTGTCATAATATAACGCATGAATAAATGCTCGCAATATGCGTGTGTGCGGTGTAAACGTGTGTGAAATCTGTGAGTAGGTGGATGAGTTGCAAGAAGACACGTGTGCATCTGAGTGTTAATCAATGTGTGACTGTATGATTGTGTGCCACTTCCCCAACAGCTGCTTGTGGTCGTTCTTCCTAAAAGTGTGTGTGTGTGTGTGTGTGTGCGCGCGCGCGTGCACGCGTCTCACCATTCTGCAGGCCCATCCACAGCTGTTTGTGGTCTTTCTTCTGCATGTCGTTGACAACTTGGCTCTTGTGTTTCAGGGCGTCGGCCTCCTTGATGCTGGACATGAAGTGAGCCTCGATCACGGAGTTGGACGGGCAGTGGAGCAGGTCACCGTCTGGGAAATTCTGACAGGCGGTAAACGTTTTTATTTAAAGCTGCGTTAACGAGCAAACACTTTACGCGATAACTGTTTGTGTAACACATCTAGCAGACCCAGTACGACGACATCATTCATTTGGCTTGTGTGGGAATATTAATCCATTATTCACTCTCCTTTTATATCTTTTTTTTTTTTTGGTCCCCACCAACTCCCCAGAAAAAAAAAAAAAAAAAAAAAATCTATTTTAGCTGGTAAATGCTTCTCCTCTCAGCAGATGGACTTTTTTTTTTTTTTTTAAAGAGAACACATGAAATACATGAACCCCAAATAGCAAATATGCTGAAAAAAATCAAAACGAATAGCTAAAAAGAAAAAAGAGACTAATGGCTTCATAAACCTGCAGAGTCTGTACACTCACACACATTCTGATTGGCTCTTACCTTAAAGTGCACAGTGATGCTCCAGGGTAAGACGGTGTTCGAGGCGTGGAGGTCAAACAGAACTCCGATTGGATTGTGCCTTTGTCCGAGAAACGCAAAAACACAAAATCACGTCACTAGAAGATCTTGGCCCAGAAACTGGTGTTACTCCTGTTATTTGATGGAAAATGTTTAAGATGATCAGCTGCATTATGTTTTATGATTACTTAGAAAATGACAATTAAATGCCTTCACTCCCAAATTTTGGAAAGCTGCTGCCTCAAATTGGTCAGACAGAGTTTTAAAATGTTTTTTTTTTTTTTTTAATATTGTAACAGACCTTCTGTATCAAAAGTCTTAATATAACTGATCGGATAACTGGAACTTCAAACTGCCCTCAAACAGAGCAGGCGTCTGAGTTTCTTTTTCTACTGATGATGATGAGCCCAGTTTTTTTTTTATGCAGTGTGTGAACTTCAAAAGCACAGTTTACATTTCACAAACAACAATTTAATTAGTCACTTCCTGTGTTTAGAAGAGGGTTAACACAGTCCAGTGAACAGGAATTCGATGCTTCTCTCTTCATCAAGGCCTCAAATAAGATTTGTGCATTTTTTTTTAAGGTTTTAATGTTTAATCTCACACACACACACACACACACACACACACACTAATCATTATGCTGGTCATTTAGTAGTAGGCCATCAAATCTACGTATACTGTTTCTGTCGTTTATAACAAGTCAAAATAAAAAAAAATAAAAAAAAAATTGCATTAAAGATTACCATACCCTTGAGTTATATATTTAAAATATCTAGCTTGTCATGCACCCAAAAGTAAAACATTTATAATCAATTTGCAGTTTACAGTGAGAAAAGAAAAGCAGCAAATCTTCCCATTTGAGAGGATGGAACCAGGAAACATTGAAAGTGCACTGATATTAATATATTTACATATTATATTAACAAATGATTAGATGACTATAAGCAGCTGCTTTTTTTTTTTACTGGAGCTACTGATACTTTGATGCCACGATAAACGAGCTTCATTCATCGTCTGTGTTACAATACTGACACCTTGTGGCTGAACTTTGGGGCCTGTATTATGTTCGCTGGGTGATACGAGGCAAAGGCGATCACGGTTAACACTAGTGGGGGGCTTCTCTGCTGGCTGTGAATGAATAGGCTTATAGTGGTGTGAATACACTGCTCCGACTGTGGAATTACATGAGGCAGCACCATACACAGATTTCCAAAGGGATTATCGACTTCCTTGAAACAAATTAAACCGCTTGGAGGAAGAGAAAGTACCTTTTTGCTTTTTAAAGCAGACAACTCAACATCGACCCAACGTCCTGATGATACTGCTAGTTGTAATATGAAACTGGTTTTATAAGTTGTAAGGGAGTAGCTGTGTCAACCTCAAAGCATTTTATGAGAAGGACACTTTCAAAGAGCAAGCAGGACCAAAAAAAAAAAGAAAAAAAAGAATTATATTCACGATAAGAAAAAGAATAATAATCTGAAATAAAAAAATACACTGAATCATTCTTTTAATGTGTATTTGGCATTTAGACCACAAAAAAAACACATTCGTAAGATAAGAAATCCACTTATGCGCGCGCACACACACACGCACACACACACACACACACACACACACAGCCTTGTTCCCCCCCCCCCCAGAGAAAACGTGTCAAATTCAGTTCATCTAACAATCTTTCTCTCACCATTTGAGTGGCGTTCCTTCATACTCGAACCACATCTCCTCCACGTCCTCGGCCCTCATCACTTTGAGGAAGTGTTTTTTCACCTTGTCCGTAACCAGAGTCAGGTAGCTCACCCTGGGTAACAGCAGCTGACAAAGTCAACAGGACAGAGGAAGAGGCGCATTATTAAAATAAACAATAAAACAACAACAACAACAGTACAGCCTGCAACTCTGGGCTGCTCCGGCACGTCAACATTTTTCGTGGCGCGTGTCACCAACGTGGCATCGCTGTGGCAACTACACGCACATAAGCTCTGCTACTATACCGCGCAGTGAGTCCTTAATGCACGACAATAAACCGCACTTGGGATTACTTTGTGTGTGTGTGTGTGTGTGTGTGTGTGTAGCCACTAAAAGAAACTTTTCAGCTATATAAACTCTGCTTATGAAAGAAAAAAGTGATACCGAGTTTTGCGGGGTTCCCCCCCCCCCCAAATATCTCTGAATTCATCCTGATGTCAAAAAAAAAAAAAAAAAGTCTTAGTCTCGTTTTGCAAAAAACCAAAGTGAGATCTGACCTCATGCTTTTGTACGTTTGTACTCACGTAGAAGGGCTCGGCCTCTCTCTCAGTCACCTCGTCCTGGTTCAGAGTGAAGCAGGTGGGTATCCGGCCGAACCAGACGTCTCTCAATACATCCTTGTCATCTGCCATGCTGCTGCTGCTGCTGCTCCCAGTGGCACATAAAGAAGGAATTACCTCCTCCCTCCTCCTCCCTCCTCCTCCCCACACACACACACACACACACACAAAACACAGAAGGCCTAAGTCCAAAAGGGACGCAGCTTCCTGCTGTCAGAAACAGATACAGAGCAAAACAGGCAAAGCATCAGCACAACTTAAAACAACAACAACAACAACAACTCAGTTAGGTAGGCACTGCAACACAAGCTAGCACCACCCTGACTAGTAATACTCAGCTATATCTTTAGCAAACTGTCATTACTAAAAATATATATATATATATATATATAGTCCAGTTTTAAAGCAGCGACTCACCTTGCTAGACTTCCAAACCAACTCCAGTCAAACTACGCAGCTGTAATGAAAAAAAAAAATTAAAAAAAAAATCTGACGTTAGCTTCAGGGCTAGGTAAGCTAACTCAGCTCGTAAAAGAAAGCACACCAAAGAAGTGTTTACAGTCCGACAAATGTGCTCGCTTCCCGGGTGTTGTTTCCGTTCTCCTCCAACGGGGGATTTCCCGTGAACGGAGGGCGGGCGATATAGAAGCAAACCTTTACTTCTTTTTTTGTTTTGTTTGTTTGTTTGTTTTGTTTTTAGTCGATGTTTCTGTGCTCAGCTTGAATGGAAGAAGAAGGGGGCCGTATCAGTCGGTGTTGTCATTCCGCTGCTGTCACCGGAAAAACAGCTGAAATGGCCTCGTTCGCCCGCTAAACAGCGACCCCTGGTGGCAGCTTCCAGAACTGTAATAACTACAAAAACAACGTTTTTATTGATGGAGTTCAATTTTTTTTTTTTTTTTTTTTTTTTAAATGAACTAAAACGTCGCTTTAATTGTATATACGTCAGGTCTAATCTGTTCAAATTTGTTCTTTCCCCCGCAGAAAACCGAAATTGGACGGAGTCTTCGCCGCGTCATCAAAAACGCGACGCCTTCCTTTTAAAGTACGTCAAGTTGGCCGACGGGGTTTGTTTTGTGTTGCGGTCGCCATTTATACCCCCCCGAGAATGGATAAGAAATCGGAGACGGATAACCTGGAAATGCGTCTTCAGGCGCTTGAAAGCCGTCTGTACGGCGAGAGAAGAAATAAAAGTGGAAAACCTGTCAAGGTTCGCCCTTAATAATATATGTTTTGTGGAAGTGGAGGCTGGTAAATACGCCAGTTAGCTTTTAGCTTCGCTGAGCTAACGGTGGCTCTGGTCACTGTCTTGAGTGAACGCCCTATTTTATATTTTATTCATACAGGCGTGTGGTATAATTTGTTTTTTGTTTTTTTTTACAGAGACAATAACGAGTGCAGTATATTTTCCAGCTTATCCAGCAGCTGCTCGTGCAGATTTTTTTTGTTTTTATTCTGTTAGCTGTTTACCTTGAACGAAGTCAATGACATCAATAAGCAACTTTGAAGTTTTGTCTTTTTAAATCAGTTTTTTTTTTTGTGTGTGAAATATAATCAACAGTGAAAAAAAAGTGTAGTATTTGTACAGGATGCACAAACTAGGGCTAGTTCGTAGCTCAATCCGTTGTTAATGTTTAATTAACTGTTCGTTCAAAGAAAAAGGAAAAATAATAAAATGCCAAGCAGGAAAACGTAATAATGAAGAGTTAAAACCGCAGATGAGGTTTTTTGAATCTCACTGAAATGAACTAAGTTCTCTGTTTTCCAGACTATTATGAGACACGTGTGGCTTTGCTTTAATAATAATGATATGAAGTAAAACATGTCTAATAGCAGATGGGCTTAAGACAACGTTGTGTCATTGTGAATCACTTCTGATCCCAGCATCATGTGATGTGAAAATACTTACAAAAGGGTAGCTTGTTTATTGGTAGATGTTGTGTCTTCAGGGGTGGAGAAAGTGACACAATTCCCTATTTATGTAGGCTTTTGAATGTAATAATAATCAACTTTATTTGCATAGCACCTTTCGTACAAGAAATGCAGCTCAAAGTGCTTCACGGCGAGAGAATTACATGCAGCGTTTCACATAAAAACCGACATAAAGGAACATTTAAAAAATATAGAAAAGGAATGAGAATTGCTGGGGACCTCCAATAAACCGGCAGCAGATGATCTCGGTGTTCTTGAAGGCTCATAGCTCACCGGAGAGTTAGAGATGTAACTCCGTCCGAGCCCGTTAAGATCTTCGTAAGTGAGGAACGTATTGTAAATGTTTTGAGAGAAAAAAATATCGTCATTCCATCCATTCACTGGCTCACCGTTTGAACTTTTCTGTTTGTGTCCGATGTTAGGCATCGTTGCCACACTGTCACGCCATCTGTTTTTAGTGACTTTTTCGACACCCTTGTTTGTCACTAACGTGGAATCTAATCGACGTCTTTTGTCCTGCAGTGTGCCGATTCTTTAGGCAGGATTCAGGCAGGTCTGACCAACACGGCCAACAAGAGAGAACGAGTGAAGATCCTGCACAAGAAGAGTGAGTCGCACGCTGCTGTATCAGATCAGCCCTTATACTTTGGATTATACGCTTGTTGTGACATTATTATATAACATGTATATCTTGTTCAAGTCACTCCAAAAGGACACTTCTTTACTTTGAAGTAGTTAATTTACTAATCATATCGTGAAGGGTTATTGTTTATCTACAATATTGAACTTTTTCTTGTGGTTTTTCTTTTTTTTGCATTTTGTCTTTATTCTCTTTATATATTCAGTGTAGAAATAGACGGGAAGTATAGTCAGATGAGCAGAAAGGGAAACAGGGTGTGATGTGCACAAAGGTGTCCCAGTCAGGTGGAGAACTGTCGACATTACAGCTGAGTGCTATGCACCTTAACCATAAGCCACATTAAACATTACAACCATTAAAATGTTGACCTGAGATGCCAAAGTGTTGCAAAGATCTCAAATTCAAGACACAGCAGCGCTTGCAGGACATTTTTTTTCTGTTGTTCGACTTTAGGCTGCGTTTCTTGATTATTATTTTTTTTAATGGTTTCCGTTGGTGTTGCGTTGCAGTTGAAGACCTGGTGAAGTACCTGGACCCCCAGTTCACCGACCACATCACGGTACCCGATGCCATGAAGCTGGAGTTCATCCTCGCTGGTGAGAACAAGGAGAGTCCCCAAAAATCAAATGACGTAACGTAGGAGACTGCAGAGACCAACTCCCATCTTGTTCTGTGTTGTTTTGTCTGCACAGAGGAGGACTTCTTGCTTTCTCAGGCCACATTGCTGGAGCAGGTCAACACCCTGCAGCCGCTGTTGGACAGCACCTACATCAGAGGTGAGTCTGTTATTTTAAGAAGGAGGGAGCTCATGTTTGTCTCATTACCTGTTTGGTAGCCAGTGGGGTTTTTTTTTGGTATCTTATATTGAGTGAACTTTAAGTAGTGGATTATTGTCTCTCTCGCAGCTCTGAGTGCTGTAGTTCCCTGTTTTTAATCTTTTATTCAGTGATTTTGTTTTTAGTGGTGTTGTATAACTAAAATGCTGCAGTACCCGTATGTTTACCCAATCATACATGACAGTTGTTTTGTGTGTGTGTGTGTGTGTGTGTGTGTGTGTGTGTGTGTGTGTGTGTGTGTGTGCGTGCGTGCGTGCGTGCGTGCGTGCGTGCGTGCGTGCGTGTGTGTGCGTGCGTGCGTGCGTGCGTGCGTGTGTTCACAGATGTACCCGAACACGCCACCAAGTTGCAGCGTCTGTCACAGATTCACATCAAAGAGCAGGTATCTTCTTCTCTCTGTCTTTCTCCATCTCTCTCTCTCTCTGTTGTTGGGTTTTATTTATTTATTTATTTATGTTGTTTTGTGTTTACAGGATCAAAGTGAGACCCAATCACAAGAAGTGAAGAAGGTTTTTGAGGAATACAACAAAATGGTACACTTTCTTTTTTTGGGTCACATAATACAATACAATAATACTTGTTATTATAGGAATACCTCATTTTTGGCCATTAAAAACTTCATCCTGTACTTGTCTCATCGCTTGTAATGAAAAATATTGAATAACGTAAACATATATGTATATATTAATAGTGAAAAATATTAAATAACTATATATATATATAGAAATAGAAAAGCAGCAGTTTGTTTTGCTGATTAATTATTCAAGTGGGTGTGTGTGTATATATATATATACACCCACTTGAATAATTAATCAGCAAAACAAACCGCTGCTTTTCTATTTTTAAGGTAATTTTTCTGGTAAACTTGTAAACCACTAAAGTTCTGGATCTATGAGCCTTTTATCTACCTCTTAATAATAATATAAATAACTGCTGGGACAAAGCTCCACCCACTGACCCCTGACTTCTGATTGGCAGATGTTCCTGCTGTCCAAGCAGTTCACTCAGTGGGATGAGACCCTGAGGCAGATGGAGGAGGCCAAAGGAATCCGACCTGTGGAGTAGTTACTGTTCGCACACGCACGCACAGACGCACAGACTTGGAGATGATGATGGCGACGATGAAGAAAACTGCACATTGGTGGGAGCATGTGTGTTACACGTGTAGCTTGTTGTTCTTTAAGAAAAATCAAATCAAAAGCATCACAACATTTCACTTTTTGTTTTTAAACTGTCGATCAGTTTTATTACCATTTAACTGAATCTGGTTGTTTGACCTTGACACCCTGAATTGACCTCAGTGGTCTTCAAAAGTTGAATATGTAATAATGAACATGATCATTTCCATCGTATGTGGTACAGTATCTATTATACCAGTTAAAAGACTGAAGTTCCCAAACACTATGAGTAATGCTGCCACTCATACAAACCCAGTCACCCGGTTCAACTTGGAATTTAAGGGACCGGTGGAAAGGACCTGGGTCTCATGTGACTCTCTGTCAGTAGTCTGGAAGGTTTCCCTCCCATCACCGGACAGCTCTGAGATGCTGCTGTCATTTATCGTCACACCACAGAGCTTTCTATGCTTCCATAATGACTTTACTCGTAATGCATTCCAGCACTGTCGCCGTGCTGCAAGCCAGTCACAAGACTTGTTGTCCTGACGTTCCCTCTCACACACACACACGCACACACACTCGCACACTCACACGCACACGCACGCACACGCACATCTTATTCAAAGCTCTAAATTCTCCCTCTTGACATGATTTGTGAATCCTTAAATTAGCTTCATTGTTCTTTCCAAGGTTTTAAAATGTTCCATGTCTAAATGCCGAGACGCAGCATGACATACAATAAACATGACTTTTTCTTTTGACTATTGTGATGTGTTTTCTGTTATGTATCTGTATTTTTTCTTGAACTGCAGATCAATTCGAGGGTCATTACTGGTGTCCAAGAGGTTACAGGTTCACTTTCTAAAAGCCACAAACTGTCTCTGTCACTCCCTAAATATTATTTTGGAAAATAACACATAATGATTATGTCCATATTGAAATGGTGGTACATTTAAGTTGATAGTTGTGAGCTAAAAGATTCGAGTATTACATCTCAGCACCCCACTAAAGGAGTGGCCGGTGACGTCAGGGGGCCAACTGATTACACGAGACAAAGATTGTCTATTGAGAACATGATTCAATCAAGTAAGAACAGGGACACATTGTCATTAACTGTCTCCCTTGTCCTCCTAAAGTTTTGTCTTGTTTATTCGTGTCTGTGGAAAAGGAAAAAAAACACACAAAAAACCAGACGATTCGATGATTTAACAATGTTAAAACTTAAAGCATGGGAATCTAATACTTTTCCTGCTACTTACATACATTGCATCCCCTGATTTTTTACTGATTTGCAATTTCATTCATTACTTTGCTAGGAACAAGTTAACGAAGTTACCGGTGAATCGAAACTCAGACACTACCAGAGAGTAGCGTCTCTTTGTGCCGTTAAACAACACAGACAACAACAAAACCTTTATAGAAGATGAATTTACACATAATACATGATATATGGTACATATTAGAATTCCATAGCATTAATTTATCAAATTTAACTGTATATCAGACTCATCATGTGATTTATTGCATTGAAAACTACCAAAGTAAAGGTACACAAGTATGTTTCCTTTAAAAACCGATCTGAATAGTTTAATATGCTCAATGAGGAAAGGATATTTTGATGAGATGCAACATCAAACCAAGTCTCCATACAAATAACATTTTTTTTTAAAACATAGTTTAAAGGGAGTGACAAGACCATCATCGCTAGACCCACTAAACCCAGTGTTTGCATTGGTTATCTTTTGGTAATTTGGGTAATGAAGTTAGTTTTGTGGTCTTCTATTTTGAAATTATCGTGGAAAAGGGGGAAATAAAAGGGCTGAAAAAGCCTCAGAAGCATACAGGTAGGTGTGTATTGTACGGTCATGAACACAGAAACAGAGGGCTCTGGATTTATTTAACTCAAATTGAACGAGTGAAAGGAACACCTTCATAAAATGTGATGAGGGGAGTTTAATCTGAAAATGTACGCTTATAAAGATTTGGACTTTCGTCGCTGAGCGTCGTCCTTTGGAGGGCGGTAAGTATCGATACGGAGTGACGGGTCCTGTTCGGCATAGACGATCTTTGGCTGCGTGGTCGCACCAGTAGGAAGGCGGCTGTTGACGGGAGGAAGGACGGGACTTTCTGGGCGGCGGGCTGGTTGGTGTCGGTGAATTAGCGGGGACCCGTCATGGACAGGACGGCCGTAGTGAAGGTCGGAGCGGCGGCCAGCGCCAGCGTGTGCGCTCTTTTCGGAGGTGTCGTTCTGGCCCAGTACATCGTCGCCAAGAAGAAACGAGCGGGCAAGAAAACCCGGATCATAGAGATGGTAAGTTAAACTGTTCACTTCTGGCTGCGTTAAGATGGCGCGAGGCAGGTAAGAAAACAGGAAGTTGCGAAGTCAGGATTTCAAAATAATAGGCGCAAACGCTTCGACTTTTAGAGTGGCTGTTCCCCTCTGTATTTTAAAGTTTAAATGGGTTAGATATTAGAGGACATAATCATACGCTGTTTGTTTTTTGTTTTTTTAATTGTTCGATAATATTAGCTTTTTTGGGGAGCATTTACACTTTGGCTGTCGGAGGTTTTTCAAAAGTGCCAAATATTTAGGTGTTTTAAAATGTCGAATGTTTCGAACCGGTAAATTATTAAATACGTTTTCATTACGGCAATGCACGCTTTGTGTCTTACGCCGTTGCAAAACACCCGCGGGACGCCGAAACACATTTCCACCGTTATTGCGAAAATTACGACCGGAAATGGTGCGCCGTGCTGTCGTCGTCTTCACACGAACGCGCTTGACGCCGATGCTCTGCGCGTGCGCGGATGTTTCCCTTAAAACAGCAGCTGTTATTTAGAGGTCACCAGCCAGCTTTCTCTTCGACAAAAAGAGCAGCGGCTTTTCTGCGTGAGACCTGAAAGCTGCGGCGGCTGGCTGACCGTGTCGCCACCGTCGTGGAAACAGCTGCGTGCTGTCGTGTTGTTGGAACAGGAACCATTGCAGGTTACGCAAAGCTGCAGTAGCACAACCTGCACTCGAGTCCAGCTTTCTAAAAAAACCAGTCTGACTGGAATCACGTCGGCCCCTTAAAGCACAAACATCCCACACAAACCATGGAGAAAATGTTCTACATCAAGGTTTGAGTGATTTAAAAAAACAAAACAACAACAACATGTCTCTTCGTTGTTGACTGTAGGACACATGAGTCATTGGTATACAACAAAATGTCCACACGCAGCAGATGATCTTTTTTTTTTTTTTTTTTTTTTTTACTCAAGAAGCTTTAATAATAATCGTAATTCATTATAGAAATTGCCGGATGAATTTTGCTCAACCGGTTATTTTCTGGTAATTCTGACAACAACGAAGAGAATTAACTCATGAAATCATTTTTTTGTGATCGACAAAAGTCAGGCTTGGAAAAATGAAAAAAAAAAAACAACAACACACCAGCCAAGTTACAAGGCAAGAACTCTTTTGTCTTTTACTAATCCAGTCCTGTGGAGAGAGAATGAAACTGGATGTTGATTTTTGGGATGAAGCAGCCACTGTGGCAGCTGCACGCAAACCGGTTCCTGTCGTGACCCCTCGGCACGGGAACTTGTGACCATCTGCTTTTGACGATGCTCGTCGCCGTGGAGGAAACACAGACATCCGCTCTGCGCTCCAGGAGTCCAAAAAAAAAAACAACACACGGCTACAACTCCATGTTTTTGTTTTTTTTTGTCCTTGGGGCAGTTTTGCGTCTCTCGCGTCGTGCTACAACCTTAAAAAAAAAACCCTCTTATCTGTGCAATTTCAGAAATACTTTAGGCGCGACGGAAGATCGGCATGTTCATTTCTTCGTCGACAAAAAAAAACCAAAACAACACTTCGGCTTTTGTCACGCAGTGTTAATTTGTAACGAGAAGCCTCCTTCTTACCAGCGTGACCTTCACATTCTCTGGATACTCCCGCTTCTTCCTCGCCGTCCGTTCACTCGCTCGTAACGATAAGAAGATCTCAATCCTACACGGAGGGAAAGTTGATTTGACAGAACAGCAAGAAAACGACACAATTGTTGGAGAAACCAAAAACATTCGCGCTATAAAACTGGTCGGATTTTTACCGCCGAGTGTCCTCAGAAACCCAAACGTATAAATCAGATCGTCTACGATGCGCTCAGCCAGCTTACTGTCAGGAAAACGTTTCACCCTCCGCGTGTTTTTTGTATTTCAATGCAAAGCAAACTGTTTCTGGTTTAAATAAAACAGCAGCTTCGTCGCAGACCCTCACTGCCGTGTCGACTGTGTTTTAGAAGATTATTCAGTTGTCTGCTGTTGAAATTCAGCTGTAGAACTGAACAAACATTTCAACAATCCCATTAGTTAAATAGAAGTAATCACACTGGACCTCAGTCTGGTAAAATTATTATAAATCTCCAAACATATTCTATGACATTCATTTGGCCGGCACTTTAATCCTAAGTGGTTTACATTTGTCTCCGTACGCCTACGTACAGAAGGAACCTGGAGTTTAGTGTCTCTCTCAAGTGGACAATAATATACTGAATATATAAACGCTGTGATTTAAAGGTGAACTCCAGCACGTCTAAATGTCTATTTTAGGCTCGTTTGTCCCGTTCTGCTCGGCATGCATCTCCGTTGTATTTCATTAATTGTCTCTCAGCCCTGGAGATCAGTTTGCGACTGAAATCTCTGCGAAGCTGCTTCTTGTTTTTTGGACCAAGTTTTTTTTGGGGGGGGTTATTGGATGACAGTTTCTGCCATTTCAGCAGATTGAATAAGTCATTTGTGAGTGACCAGATTAATATGATTATTCTTGAGTTTTCAGATTCCTCGTGATAATGTTTCAGTCGATTGTTTGGTGCGATCCGGATCGGGTTCTTTCTCTTTTATTACGGGTGTGTTGTCTATAAACAGGATCAGATAACCAAAGGTCATGTTGACATGTTAATCTTACATTGGTTCAGGGTCCTATTAGTCACAGCGGCTCCGTATAGTCAGCCTGACTCACAATGTGGATCATCTGTATGTATTTTTCATACACGTGATCGTGCTGTGGCTGATTCATCGTGTTCCTTATTGATTCATTTATAATTTAGTCTCCAAATGGTTACAAATATCCAACTTCACATTCATCAAGAGTTTCAAATGTAGTGCCAGCACTCGTTTTTTTTTTTCCCACGTATCTGCATAATTATTGCATACATTTCTTCAAACACTCATTTTTATTTCAGATGATACGTGATGCCTCCGTATATTATATGCCATTAGGTTCATACCTGCAGTCCTCTGTGTAAATGCTATGCTGACCACTAGGGGGCAGAACAGAGCAACTTTTCCTCCTTTCCACATCTACCAAACCTCACTTCTGTTACTTTTCGAGCTGCGCTTGAACACATTTCTGGTTATTTTAACAAGATATGATTTGTTTCTGCAGCGAGGAAAAAAAAAAAAAGACTAAAACAATATCAGCTTACTGGAGTTTTGTACTAGAATTGGCTGTAATGACGATACGGTGTGAATCCCTGATTTGTTTGTGGATTTTTTTAATTTTTAATTTAAGAAATTGCCGTCTCATTGTTAGGAAGAATTTCAATGTTTTCTGTAATTTAAAATGTCACCATTTGTGTTCGGTAGTCACTGAACATCGCTGATGGTAAAACGCAAAAGTTCTCACAAAAATCTCTCACAACATGGTTCCCTAAATGCACGGGAAAAAAAATTCATTCAATATTTGATTAAATGAATTGGCACAGCATGTAATTAATAAATATTTGGGGCATTTCTTAGTTCTTCGTTAGTGATCAACAAGAAAGGAGTCCTAAAAAATGTCTATAACTTGGGCAGGTTTATCTTCTGGCAGACATACGTTGTTATCATTAGCAAGAGATGGCAGTCACCATGACAACCATGGCAGCTGGGGTGTGGAAATAGAAAACCGAAGGAGGGCCGATGTGACGCATTAATCATACTCAGGCCTCTCCTACCATCACAACATGTTACAGTCTGTAGTATTTCTTTAACACCTGTTGGATGGATAAATAAAATACAAAAGTTTAAAACTAAATTATTTCTGTTTTGTGCAGCATGATTAATGTCACAGGAAGTGATTACATATTATTCTTTATCAGGTAGTGCTCGACTTGGAATTTTTTTTTTTTTTTTTTTTTTTTTAATTCCCACAATTTTACCGCAAACAATCTCGCTTAAAACGCTGCAAATGAAATCGCGAATTTGTGAGAAAATCCGCCACGAAATTCATCGCAATAATCACCAAAACAAACAAAAATCTGCGTCCTACCCGATTCAGCTGCTGTTGTTCAGTAATCGGTCTGCAGGCGGTTGGAACAGAAACGCCTTCGACGACATTAGAAAGTCATTACGAGACAGCGGCTGCCCAGTCCCTTCAAACGATGATAGTGTTGACGTTAAAAAAACCCCCCAAAAAACCACAATAAAGCTCAAATTCCTATTTCTATCCTCTCGAGGTGTAAAAGGAGGTAAAATTACACTCGCCAGGTGCGGTGAATTCGCCCCTTCAGGGTCAAGCTGTCAACGCCGAGTTCCTGCCGCGACGCTCCGAAGGCGTCCGAGGGAGAAAACGTTCCCTGCAAATGACCTGAACTTTGGGCACTTCGTTTTTTTCCGGGTGAAAACGCTCAGGTCCTTGATGACCTCTGACCTCAGCAGATGACCTCTGACCTCAGCAGGCCAAGGCTGGGTCACAGCAGGCCGAGCCTCTCGGTAACCTCCGTACGCGAGGCGGGATTTCAGAGGAGGGCCAAACGGGCTCTTTGACGGCCGGTAGAAAAGTCAGCAAGTCTTTTACGAAGACTTTCCGTTTTCTGCAGTGACTTTTGTAACAGAAATCAAACAAGAACTGAAGCTTCTGGAGAGCTGTTAGTTCGTTTTTGTTTTTGTTTTTTTGTGATGAAGATCTTGAAAGATGACATTCACATCGTTGTCAACATAGACGGATAAAACTGCTGTTTCCACACGTAAGACGTTGTCGTCATACTGCACAGTCGGCGTTGCAAACTTTTCAGAGCTAATCTGAGGAGAGAGAGCAGAAAAACGAGCGGTGTAAATTGTTAGTTAGATTGTGGCCCGAAAATAATCTATGAAGTCCTACATGGCAAGAAGGGCTGCAGATAATCACTTTCATTCTCCAGTAATCGTTTTGACGAAAAAAATGTCGACTAATTTTTCCCCGAAAGCCAAAGGTGCAGCCTGTGAAGTCTTATTTTGTCCCAATAAACAGCCCACAACCAAAAGATATTCAATTTATGATCAATGTTCACATTTAGGAAGCCGCAATCGAGAGAATTTTAGTGTTTTCGTTTGCTTTAAAAAAAAAAAAAAAAAAAGACTCAAAACGATGAATTGATCATCAAAATAGTTGGTGGTTAATTTTCTGTCTATCAACTGACTGATTAATCGACTCATTTTTGAAGCTCTGTTCACAAGCTGCTGGTAGTTGGGACGTCAAGGCTGAAATTTAAAACCCCAGATTTTTATTATAAACCTGATTTCATGTTAAAAATGCAGCGGATGCCCCCCCGCCCCCTCCCCAATTTTTTTTTTTTTTTTACATTTCACGGTAGAGTTAATTACATGAGTATTTATTTGTGCTGTATTACATTTTTCTCAAACAGGGTTTTGTCTTTTGGCTTTGTTAAATCAGGCATTTCACCCGAGATGCAAAAGAAAACAGGATTTTATTGGAACAGGAGGAGGAATATTTTGGGTGAATGCCGCACAACTAAACAAAACGATCACGGCTCCTTTTTTTCTTGTAAATCTGGAATTTGCTGTCGCTTGCGTCTCTGCGGGCCCGACCTCTTCTTCTTCTTCTTCTTCTTCTTCTTCTTCTTCTTCTTCTTCTTCTTCTTCTTCTTATTGTGGTGAAGTGTAATCGGAGCGGCGTCGACCTAAAAACCTCGGGGAGTCGTAGTGCGCGAAGCGGCCGATGTCAGCAGAAAAAAAAAAAGAGGACGAGGTCGTCTCGTGTTTCGGTCTCCTCCGTCTTACAGCAACAGCTCCGACGGCACAGACCGGCATGGAGCCGAAGCCTTGCTCAGCAAAAAAAAAAAAAAAAAAAAAACAGGGTCAGGGAAGAAATGTCAGTGTTGTGCAAAATTCTTTTTATGCAACAGATTGTTTCTATGTTCTCTCGATCACTGATATCAATAATCCTTCAGCCTCGACCCGCTTCACGAAACCTGTGAACGGACTTTAAGAATTAGACAGGAAAAGCTCAACGTGCTTCTCATTTCCCCGGTTTGTGTCCTTGGTTTTAACAGTAATCTGAAGTTTACTGGTGACCAGTCGTGTGAATTCTAATCTTAATCACGTGTGATAATGTGACAGATTTAATAATGGTACGTTCGTTTGCAAGGTTTTCCTCGCGTTTGATTCCACTTCTAAGATTTTTGTTCTAATTTAAACAAATCTGAAATAGTCTTGAGGATTTTCTCTGAAGGCCAGTCAGTCAGTCAATCAATCAATCAATAAAAAAATTTAACCTGGTAACTTTGCTGATTCCTCAGAACAAGTTAATTCTCTTTTTAAAGTGTTCTGTAGGTAACGACAGTATTGATAAATGTATAGTTTTAAAAAAAACACTAGACTTAGACTTTATTAATCCCACAGTGGGGAAATGTAGTTGCCACAGCATTTTAAAATAATTATTTTTGAAAAAAAAATAAAAATAAGAGCAATGTAAACACACACACAAACTATATACGCAAAAACAAACAAAATAAATAAATACAGCCACTGTTATTAAACCCTAGCAACACCCAACAGCTCCATTTAAAGAGAGTTAAAAAGTCAGTGAATGGACTTCAGTTCCACAGAAATATCGACCTGAAGTTTGGTGTCGTTGGTCAGAAGCCGCCGGAGGTTCCTTTTCAATAGTAGAGTGACAACAAAATGAATTTGTTTATTCGTTTTTCCTCGTTTAAATTTAAAAAAAAAAGTGAAACCAAGTCTAACCAGATCAAATCAAACGCCGCATCTGTGTGATCCAGATATTAAAGCGGCAGCGCAAAGACGAGCATAACACACACACACACACACACACACACACACACACACACACACACAGATAGGCATGCGTGTCAGCTGACGTGCGTCATGTTGTTGGACCAAACAGCCCGATGCGCATGCTGAACCTTGACCCCCGGTGACCTTTCACGCGAGCTATTTACGGTGTGTGTCAGTGTCAAACAATGTGCGTGCTCAGCAGTAGTACACCTGAAACGAGTCCACCACATCTAATTGATTTATTTAAAGGCTCCTTTTTCAAGGGGGTCAAAGGTCACATTACTGGAACAAGGGTAGGTTACAAACACCTTTTTTTTTTCCTCCACTGGCCCCATTCGAACATCTATTTATAGTGAACCGTGTGTGTGTGTGTGTGTGTGTGTGTGTGTGTGTGTGTGTGTGTGTGTGTGTGTGTGTGTGTGAGAGTGTGTGACAGCCTCTCTGTGATGGGGGAGGGGTCATGTTGTCTAATCTATTTTTAGGCGACGCCCCCTTCCTCCCGACTGTTGCTGTAGATATAAAAGCCGTCCGCGGCCACACAATCTTTTCTTCACTCTTGTTTTAGCTGAGACAACAGACCCGAAGGTAAGTGTGTGTGTGTGTGTGTGTGTGTGTGTGTGGATGCGATTGTAATACTGTAATCTGCCAAAGTCCATTAAATCTTGTGAAATACATATTTAATATATTGGTCAGGGGAGCGAGATGGAGCACTTTATTCTGTACCACATTCAGCTTCTCGAAACGACAGGTAGATATTTGTAAGTTAGAAATGCCTGTAAATGCACAGCGTGTTTAAATAGCTCCATTCAAAACCTTTTTTTCCTTTTAAAAACAAACGGCAGGTTGTTTTTTTTTCAGTCCCAAAAAAAAAGACTTTTACAGCATTTTTTTTTTTTTGGACACACAAAAACAATGTTTTACTCAACAGGTGTGAAATTTAAGAAGTTGCGTGAGTAGATTGAGTGCCTGAGGCTTATTAAAGAGCAGATAATAAAGAAGCTGAGGTTTATTTTTAGTTTGTGTTGTGTCTGTGGGATCACAGTCATTTATGAGGTGCTGAGAAGTCGAATGCTGATTATATAAGTGGAAGTCGTGGGGGTGGGGGGGGGAGGGGTTAGTTATTCAGTTGATTGCGTTTCACAAATAACTTTCACTCGTCCAAAAAAAAAAAAAAAAAAGTGTCCAAATCACATCACAAATACCTACAAAATAATATTCCTCCAGCTTTAATGAACCTTCACCATCATTGGCCCATAAACTCATTCTATGCCTTTTAATGTTTTGTCCTCAAAACATTTTTTTTTTTTTTTTTTTTTAACTGCTGCAACACTGTCTTTTCTGCTCAAAATAATTAAAAAAAATACAAATAAATACTAACTTCCTCTCAGTTGACTGTCGGTGAATTGGCCTTCTCATGACATACTCATTGCAACTCAGGGGTTTTGGTACAAAGTCACGTCACGACCCGGCTTAACATACTTCCTCCCGACTAAGTCGTCTGATATAATGGTGTAACTCGAGCGATAATATTACATAACAGGCTAATTTAGCATCTTAGCACAAACAATTCGCTCATTGACCCTCCTGTTCCTGTTGGAGAAAAAAACATTTGGCCTCGGGAGGTAAAACAATCTAAATCTTAAAATTTATACTTTTTATGATGCGGATTTCTGACTGAATAACTCGATTACAATCAATTGATGTCCTTTTCAACCACATACCTACTGAGGTTTTCCTAGTTTATTGTAGATCTGAAAGGACAAAATTAACAAACACTTCTGTTGGATGCAAACTCTTTTTTTCCCTGTGCTGCTATGTTGCATAAAAGTCGTGGAGGAATGTGAGACTTTGAAAACAGTCTCGTCCACTTTTACGGCCGGGCGGCGCCGATGTCGAAGAGATGAAGTTACAAGGAGTTCGTCTCCTCTCTGCAGGGTGTCTCGTGTGTCCGTCCATCTTGTTACGCAACACTGACAGATTCCAAACGTCGACTGTTTCGTGACCCTGACACCCCCCCCCCACCTCTGTGTGTGTGTGTGTGTGTGTGTGTGTGTGTCGGTAATCTTAGTTCCCACCGAGTGCGCGGGTGAATTCAAGCCAGGACGTGAAGTCTTAATGTCCCTCGATACTTACTGTAACACATCCACGGGGGGATGATCTCCATCCAAATCCAGAGCGAGCTCAACTCCTCTTCGTCGTCGTCCTCCTCATCCTCCTCCTCTTCGTACCAGAGAACTCTGACCGGAGATAAACCCCTCAGGCAGGAATCTCTTCAAGCTGAAACGGCCATACAGAATACAGAATTATCCTTACCTTGATTTACAGCTCTCCTGTTTGACAATTGTCCATCTGAAGGAAGTTTAAACGCTAGTCCACAACAACAACAACAACAACAACCTCCTCTCTCTCTCTCTCTCTCTTTCTCTGTGTCCCTGCAGATGCCTCAGTTTGAGAAAACGACGGTCCACATGAGGGACCCGGAGAGGGTGGAGCAGATCATCTGTGGCCTCATCAAAGGAGGAGCTCCCAAACTACAGGTATTACACAACAACACACCAAAGCAGTGTTTTGGTGGAAAACAGCGCCGCCTGCTGGTCTTGAAGTGCACGAGGCTGCAGTAATTAGGAAAAAAAACATCTCAGGAGCTGATCCACTTAAACCAGCTGATTAGAAGGATTTCCCCTCAGTTGCCTCTAGCTTCCCCGTGATGTACTTAAATTTTCTTTTCTTTTTTAAATTGTTTTTATTTATTAAACAAAAAAATTCACATAACGGCAACAAATGCAAACAAAACCATAACATCACGCACAAACACAATATATACACCTGCATACTACAAAAGTAACGTAATAGATCGAATGAAATGCCCAAAAAAGTATTCATTTAGTTACATAGGGATGTCATAAATAATAATAATCGTGTCCTTCGTTTATTTTATCATCTGTTTCACCATCTTTTCCTTCTGTGCTTAAACAAAGTATTTCCTCGGACCGTTTCAGATCATCACAGACTTCGACATGACGTTGAGCAAATTCGCCGTCAACGGCAAACGCTGTCCGACGTGTCACAGTGAGTAGCGGCGAGACGGCGCCGGGCGCTTCTTTGCGTCACGCGAGTGTTTGAGCAGTTTTTAATCGTAGATCTCACGTTGTTGTTGTTGTTGTTTTCGTCGTCGTCGCCGCGCAGATATCATCGATAACTGCAAACTGGTAACGGACGAGTGTCGGCAGAAGCTGCTGCAGCTGAAGAATAAGTATTACCCCATCGAGATCGACCCTAACCTCACCATGGAGGAGAAATACCCGTTCATGGTGGAGTGGTAAGTCACACACACACACACACACACACACACACACACACACACACACACACACACACACACACACACACACGCGACCGCTTTCTTTCTTGTGTCGCTGGAGATGTGAGACTTTACCTTTTTTGTAAAGATGTTTGTCAAGTAAAATTTATTTACATTTAAAAGACAACAGAGACAACATATGACAACAGTCAAATGGACTCGATCAATAAAAAAAAATAAAAAAAAATAAATATATATGTGAAGGACTTTCTCGAGATCTTTCGAGGAGAGAAACGGGTTTGACCTCGGCTAAAGCTTTAACGACGGATTTAATCTGCAGATCTGATTTAAAAAAAAAAAAAAAAAGTCGAAAGAAAATCGCAGGCTTACAGGTGTGTGTGTGTGTGTGTGTGTGTGTGTGTGTGTGTGTGTGTTGCAGGTATTTCAAGTCCCACACGCTCCTCGTGGAGCAGCGGCTAGAGAAGGACAAGCTGCCGGAGGCGGTGCGAGAGTCCAACGCCGCGCTCAGGTATGTGTACCTGGGGGGGAGGGGGGTGAAGGTGTGTGTGTGTGTGTGTGTGTGTGTGTGAATACGCGTGAATCCCGAGACCGATCGATCGCGACCGAGCCTTTACGCCGTCGTTGTGTTTCAGAGAAGGCTTCGAGCAGTTCTTCGACCGCCTGCAGCAGCACAACGTGCCCGTCTTCATTTTCTCCGCCGGCCTGGGCGACGTCCTCGAGGAGATCATCCGGCAGGCGGGCGTCTACCACCCCAACGTCAAGGTGGTCTCCAACTTCATGGACTTCGACGACAACGTGAGTTCCCGAAAACCTTTTTTTTTTTTTTTTTTAGAAACCTCACGACTTCAGACGAACGGAAATAACACGGTCTGACTTTTGCGTCGCAGGGCGTCCTGAGGGGGTTCAAAGGCGAGCTCATCCACGTGTACAACAAACACGACAGCGCCCTGCGGAACACGGAGTACTTCAAGCAGCTGAAGGAGTACTGCAACATCATCCTGATGGGCGACTCGCTGGGGGACCTCAGCATGGCCGACGGCGTACCCAACGTGGAGAACATGCTCAAGATCGGCTTCCTCAACGACAAGGTACGACCGGATCCCCAAACATACAAAACGGGCCTTGAGTAGTTGAATTCGGGAGTTTCGAGTCATCCGAAAAAATAAACTGAAGACGGGGTGTGAGAGAGAGAGAGAGAGGGGGGGGGGGGTGATAATTGAGCTGCGCTGAGAATAAAGGAAGCAACTGAACGTATCTGAGGCTGTTGAGAGAACTGAAGCCTTCTGTTCAGGCTGGCTGCTGATGAGCAGCTTTTTTTTTGTGACTTTAAAGGTCCATTATTTTAGTCTTTCCTGTTGTTTTGTTTGCATGTTAAATATTGTGTATATCGTTTGTGTGTGTATTCATTCATTGCTCTTATTTTTTTTCTACAAAATTATTTGTATATCTTATTTTATTGTATGCGTATTTGTACATTTTTAAGTCTTAATTTTAATTTGTCTAAGTGTACGCACAAGAAGATATATATTTTTTTTAATTTTACGTACTTTAAAAACTATCTCAACATAGTTTTACATCTCATCTCTTAAGCTTTTTTTTTTCTGTTAAGAACGGGCTGTTTTGTGTCTTTCTCTTAAAGATGCGTTGATATTTATCATCCTCTCTACTGATTGGCTGACTCTTTTCTGAGTGACACACCCCCGGGGCCAACCACAGGCTTTCTTTGGTCTTGTAGCTTTGGTAGTTCCACTGCTCTGTGTTTTTATTCCACATTAAAGGCTGGTCAGTAAAAAAATAAAACATAGAAATCGAAATTTATAGAATCTGGGACCTTTTTAAGAATTCTGGCACAAGGCGAAATTGTGTCTCACTGCGAAACATACAGTTCCCAAGTAATCACCATTTCAAAAGTGAAAACATTGTTGGTGCACGACTTGTGTTTTTTTCCCCTTGTCGCCAGCTGCAGTGAGATTCATGACATCTTCTAACTGTCCTCTTAATGTTTTGTCCCTCCGCAGGTGGAAGAGCGACTGGACAAATATCTGGACTCTTATGACATCGTCCTGGTGAAGGACGAGACTCTGGAAGTGCCCAACGCCATCCTGCAGAAGGTTCTATAACTCCACCCCACTCCCCACTTGGTCCACTTCTTTTTCTACCTGCGCAGCCTTGCCCCCCCCCCACCACCACTCACACTCCCTCCCTCTGGATCTGATTCTGTGGTCTGAGTTCTCCTCGCCTCACCCTGGTCCTCTAACAGGCCTTTTTTTAAAAAAAAAAACACACACCAAAAAAAAAAAGACATTTTACATCTCCTGAATGAACTGTTTTAAAAAGTCCACACGGCAGCAACAGCCTGTCTCCGGTGTGTTTCTGTTCTGTCTGGTTGAACAAGCCGTGCGCCCCCCCCCCCCCCCCCCCCCCCCCCCCACACACACACACACACACACACACACTAAAGCATTTTACGATAGAAGTATAACCAAAAGTGAGGTTAAAAAAAATACTCCCAACTCTCACTCCCTCTTTAGAATTTGCACCTTCTTGTTAGGATCTTTATTCCTCGGATTTTTTTTTTTTTTTGATATGATAATATTTGTACACCAGAAAAACAGGTGCCCACAGACGGAACGGACACTTTTTTTTTTTTTTTTTGTGCTATCCCAGCATGCCTCTCACCTCACGTTACTCTTAATTATGTGACCGGGACTGTTTAGGCGTCCACCTGATCAGTCTTTCAAAGTGAGCTGTCGGGATAGAAGGTTCAAGGATCATAGAAATAATTCAGTGCAGAAAGGACCTTTGAAAAAGTGATTCCCAGGAAAAAAACAAACAAAAAAAACCAAACAGTTGAAATGTCTCGTTTGGTGACAGCATAATAAACTGCGGACAGTATTTATTTAAATGGGGGGAAGAAAAAAAAAAGGATTTCGATTTTGGGATGTTCACAAGGAAAGAGGGGAAACGCACTTTAAATTCTGCGTACGGGGGTTTTAGGGTGTGTTACATGTGGCAGTAGTTTCGATTAGTGGATGTAGGAGCAGGTTCTCGCACAGAAAAGCCATGTTTATACCAGCTTTGGTTTTTTTTGTTTGTTTTTTTAACCCGAATGTGGTAATTTGGTATCATTTCAACACACAGAAGAAGCTCTTCTTCATACAACTTGAAACAGTCGAGGCAAAAATGCCATTTTTACTCTGAGATTCTCTGCAAATGATCAAACATTCTCCATGCCAGTCTTGGAGGTTTCAAAATCTATGCGAAACTCTTGTCGTCATTATTCACAAATAAAAAAAAACCAATCCTGTTATACCAAAGTGACGGGCGACGCCTTCAGTTTTCTCTTCAAAAATAAAGACGACAGTATATCTCAAGGGTATTTTATTACAGTGAACACTGTTGTCTCCTTCTGACGTTAAAAATTGAGCGCTACCTCTAAAGCATTCGTCTTTGTTGTTTTTTTTGTGTTTTTTTTTCAGGTGTCTAAAATGTCTCCGTGTGTCTCGACATGTTGTGTTCAACGTTCTGTCTGAATTTTTGTATGCGTTTTAAATGTGCTGCTATCACCTGCATGTTGCCTTTTTCTCATCGTTAAGTTTATGTCCAAAAAATAAATATGGGAAACTAAAAATATATATATATCAATAAAAAAAAATGGGGAATAATGTCATACTGTGTAAGTGGGTGTTATATGGGAAATGTATATTGTTTCACCTGTGTTTGGAGATATTTCCAGAAGTGTAGACCGCTGTGTTTTATTTTTATAAGCTGATGGCTTTCTTTTGATGGTGTGACTAGAAAATGCAATAAAAAGTCCTTTTTGTGAGGCCGTGAGTGGATCACAGACTAAACATCCCTTAAAAGCTCCGGGTTTGATGGTGTTTAAATGGAATTTGAATAGATAGTCCTCTTGAGTATACTCTACTTTATTTTATTTTTTTAGGTCATTGCTGGCAGAGCAGTAAATTACTGAACAGGACTGTTTTTAAAACTGGATTTAAAGGATATTTGCATAGATATGAAGAAGTCTTCGGAAACTGACGCTTTCCCATTTACTTATTAAATAAAATCTTTTTTCTTTTTTTTTACCAGTTTATACACAAAATATTCTATTATAGTATATGCAATTCCTTATATAAAATAGCCTACACTGAAATAGAAGATTCATATCACTTATATCAGAAGACTTTTGAGTACCTGATTAATTAATAATTCTGACGTTTATTCAGTAAATTCAGCAGAAAATATATCACACCAGGTTTATTATATTTTGAATGTGAAAACCTGAATCTCTAAATGGTTATTCTACCTATTACATAGATATATATATGCATATTGATTACATACACGAGACTTGGTTTGATTTAATTTGGCTGCAGTACCATAAACGGCCTCCAGAGGGCACTCAGTGACAATGAACGTTTGAAGAAATCTGGAAAACAGTGGCAGGAAACAGGAACAGTCTGACCTACGTGGCATAAACATTTCAGAAATTTTGCTTGTTCACAGGGCTCGTTGGTCTAGGGGTATGATTCTCGCTTAGGGTGCGAGAGGTCCCGGGTTCAAATCCCGGACGAGCCCTTCCTTTATGTTCACACTCGCCTCAAAATGTAATTGATAGTTGGTAAAAAAAAATAAATAATTGTTTTCCAGGAGGTTGTTATGTACCGATGCTTCACCTGTCTGCGGTTACAGTGAACTGTGTAGCTGATGAAAGGCCGTGTGGTTCTTCTGTACGAAAATATGGAAAGAAGTAAAAATGGCTCAACCCTGTGTTAATTAATAAACTTTAATCTCATTTTCTCATTTTTCACTACAAAGTACATGCACACCCTGGCATCAGACATAATTATTCTGACCATAATCTACAGCTCCAAATTTACGTCTCATAATTCAAATCCAGTACGGTAACCTAAATAATAATGGTTACACCATGGGGCTGCAACTGTGCAAACGTATCTTGCGATATATATATGTCAGTGGAGGAAGAAAATCGTAATCAGGCTGTCTCAAACTTGAAATTAAGTTTCATAGAAGGGAAGCCTGAGAGCGAAAGGTGATAATAATAATAAGAGGGCTCTGCTGTGTGGCCTTGGAGAAATGGAGCCTGTTGCAGTACAATGAAGCGCCTCTAGATGGCAGTCAACTACAAGACAAGCCCACAGCACTTCTCAGAAAGTTTTACAGACAGCAGAAAAATCCATGCAACGTGGCATGTAGAGTTAGATGAGAAAGCTGTGATGTGGACTGTAATGCATGCGGCTCGTTGGTCTAGGGGTATGATTCTCGCTTAGGGTGCGAGAGGTCCCGGGTTCAAATCCCGGACGAGCCCACCCTTTTTCAAGATTGTCACTGTCAACTCTTAATTATGATATTGCATTCTCATTTAATACTTTCTCCTGCAGACAGCTTTGGATCAGCTTGAATAAATCAGGTGAATGATTTTCTGCCCGTATGGTAAAAATCGCAAAATGCACGGCAGCATATGCTTCATCTAATTCCATGTTCTTGTTCATGCTACGGTGGGGAGGGGAGGGCAGATAACGTTATAACCTCAGCACATATGTAGGACTGAATCTGTCATAATAAAACAAATGAATAAGTGACTCAATAAATAAACAAACATGCCTTTAATTGTACCACAATTACTATTAACACAACTGTTGGCATTGATTGTGATACAATTTGACATACATTGATTTTTCTTTTTGCTTTTGCATTTATTGTAAAATTTTATATTGAAAAAGTCAAACCCATGGAATACTTTAAATGACAGCTCCTCAATTTGCATAATGAAGCAGAAATGCGTAAAGTAAATAGGCTACAGAGATGAATATGTTTGAGGAAAATCCAAATGGAAATTAATACAAGAATATTTAAGTATGAAAATGAACAAATTAATCAATCAAATGTAAAATTATATGGGGGGAAAAAATGAATGGGTGAATTAAACATAAATGAATAAATACAGAAGTAAATCAAAACAGAACTATCAATTTATGTCAAATTTTATTAATTTGGACATATAATCATGTTTCTGCCATTCAGTTTAAGGACATGCAATGCATATAGGATACACTAGTGTTTTCAAATCTCAGCTATATTGTATTTAACACCATCTTTGTCTATAATCAAGGATTTATTAACCGTATTTGGCAAGTTATTTTTTTTTTTTTTGCATTACTTGTTTTCATTAATTGTACCTATTCCAAAATGACTAATTTACATAAGAAAATACAGGTGTATTTTTTTTTTTAATAAATATTAATTGATTTCATAGAATAGAACTGATTCAACATGCGGTTCAAAAAGCATTTTATTATCATAATAAATGACAACTTCTGCAAAAACTCATCAGTTATTTTGTTCCTTACGGGCTTGTCAAATCAGCAGCAGCCCTTCTACATCCGGTCTGTGGCAGCAAGTGACGTAACCCACGCGGACGTAAACGTATAAACTTTTTTTTTTTTTCCCCGCCCCGCCCATCTATTTCCGGTCTTGCGCACAAGCACCCGGCTTTCTCCGTTGAGCGTCAGTGCCATGACAACAGGACGATGGCTCCCAAAGCGAAGAGGTTAAGAAATGTGATGTTTGCGTGAGCGAAGGAGTAGCGAACTTTCGGCTCTTTTTTTTTAAATTATTTTTTTTTTTTTTTACGGACCGGCTCGTTTTTCGTGAAGGTAAGATGCGCTGGGGAAATGGTTGTTGTTGTTGTTTTTTTTGTCGTCGCCTGACCTGCGAGCTCGTGCCCAGGTAAACTTGGGACAGCTAGCTAATTAGCCGGCTAAGCTAAAGTTAATTCAGCCGGCTTGTCGTTTAGCTCGCGAGCTAATTTACCTGTTCGAGGTGCACTCGGGTCGTTATCGAGTTAAAACAGGTTCTCGGTGGTAGTCACACATTTTTTTTTATTTTGCTTTTACCATTTTTTTTATTTTTTATTCCACCGCGGGGAGGAGGTCGTTGCCACAAACACACGAGTCCTTCCTGGGAATGAAATAACGAACCCACAGGTGTCTCGGTTATTTATTTTTTTTGTCCTCAGGTGATATTGAAACGAGTCTCTTTCTGCAGCCCTTCGACTCGGAGTACAAACCCTAGTTTAATCTCCGTATCGTGTGGTGTTGTGCGCATATATTTTGAGACTACACCGCGGTTTATTTCTGAAATGGATTGAAGATCTCGGGTTTTAAAATGACTTCAGGAAATGTAATGTGATCAATTTGAAAAAAATAAATAAACATGACCAGATAGTGTTGATGCAGATTTTTTTAAAAGGAATATCTGACTCGTTCTTCTTTTCGTGGTAAAAAAAAAAAAATAAATAGTTACTCGCTGCAGCAGCATTACAGATGCAGGTAAATAAATAAAATAACAAGAGTACAAACATATGAAATATGAAGATGCGCAATATATACAATATAAAATAGAATAACATTAAACTAACTAAGTGCAAAGTGCACACAGAAGTTGTGACTCAAAGTAACAGATGATGTGATGTGATGCTGAATAGCAGCAACAAACCCACAGGGAGGCTTTAAATCACAGGACATTGTCTTCAATTGCTTTGCTGTCTGAAAACTTCAGTTGAGGAAAATTTAACTTTCTTTTTTTTTTTTTTTTTTTTTTTCCCCACAGCTGTTAAACTGGATAGAAAAGTTTGAAACAGAATGGATTGTCATGTGCCAAAGAAAGTCGGGGAAGAACAAAGCTGTGCAGATTAGCCGAGGGATGACTCTGTAAGCTTGTTAGAAAATAAAGTTGCTGTTGATAATACGAGCGCCGACGTGCACCCTAACGTATTGACCTCACTGCCTCCCACGTTGCCTTTCAAACATTGCTTTAAAAAAAATAAAAAATAAATTAAAATTCTCCCAGGTGTTTTATTCCTTGAACCTGTGCGGCGCTGCACCGTTGACAGGAAGGATTCTCTCAGTCTGGATTAACTGCCTGTTCCACCTGCTCAGCATTTAGAGAGTAGAAAAGCTGCTCCCCCCCCTCCTCCCTCCCTTCACACCCCTCCTCATTCAACCTCCCGTCGCGCACACGCGCAATCCTGAGGTCATGTGACGTGGTTGCCTTCTCCGCCATTGGCCACGGTTGCGGTTCCAGTGGTCCGAGCTCTCACCGTGGCAAATGGCTCGGCGATTATCCAGAGAGGGATGGTGTGCTTTGATTTTGTGCCAGCAGGATGCAACTAGGAATAGACGAAGAGGAGGAGGAGGAGGAGGAGGAGAAGAAGTTGTGCCCCGGCTTCCTTACCGATTGTGGTGCTCTTGAGCAAGGCGCTTAGCCTTCCCTACTACTCTACCTGGAGCTGCTCCTCGAATGAGAGTTAATACTTTTATAAAAATGAACGCTCTAAAAATATAGTTTCTGTTGTTCATTTTTGCTGCATGCAAACTTTCTTTGACTTTTTGCACATCTGTCAGTTGAACAGAAATACATCTTATAGAGACAATTTAATGGAAAAATAACATTTTGCACAACAATGTACAGAAAAATGTATTAACAGGATTTTTTTTTTGTGTGTGTGCATAGGTTTCATTCACAGTATTTAACCCTTCCCTTTTTCTGTTTTTCCCCCTTTCGTCCAATCAGAGGCAGCATGTCTCTGTTCAAGGCCCGTGATTGGTGGTCAGCCGCACTTGGCGAGGGGGAGGAGTTTGACCAGGGATGCCTATGTGTCGCAGACGTGGACAACAGTGGCACTGGACATGGTGCGTGAGGAAATTATACACCAACCGCCGCACAGCATACAAACTGCAATATAATATTCCATGCCTGAAATATGGCCACGTTGAGATTTAGACATTGTTACGTGTCCTCCTTAGTATATCGCTTCCAATTTATTCCTACTGTGTGGCTGAAACAAAATGAACACAAATTTACCAGCCACAGCTTGAACATAGTGGAAGGTGATCTACGCATTCATGATATTAAATGTAATCATTTTAAATTGAATTGGGATTATCATTGGCCTGTACCAAAATTATTATGTTTTTTTTCATGGCTTTACACAAAAAAGAAGAAAAAGAAAAACAGTGAAAAAGTTGATTCATACACCAAAACACAACAACACACTACCTTTGATTTTTCTTCCACGAACAGAGAAAATAAAACTCCATTCTCTGCGCGATGATGTCATGTGTTTCCCACCCCCTCTTTCATTAGGTTACTTATCTGAGGTTGCTTGGTGATATAATAAACTTTTTTGTCCCGTGTCATCGTCACGTTGCAGACAAGGTTGTGGTGGGCAGCTACATGGGGATGCTGCGGATCTTCTCCCCACACGCCAACAAGTCCACCGACGGAGATCTGGCCGACGCCCAGCTCCTAGAAGTTCAGCTTCAAAACGCCATCATCCAGGTCGAAGTGGGCAAGTTTGTCTCGTAAGTCTACCTCGCAAAAAAAAAAAAAAATCGTAGAATTAAGAGGAAAAAAACATGATAATAATTGATTTGACAGCGTGGTTAAAATAAGACATAGTGAGTGTAACGTAGGATTCGTCAGTGTATTTTTTTTGGAATGCTTTTTGAATGCTTTTTTCCCTTTGACAGGACTTTTTTTTTATTTTTTTTTTATCTGAATCACACTGGCTATTTTAGTTTTCAGACAATAATACGTTCTTGTTCTCATTTATTCTGCTGTTGGTTTCGGTGACATCACAGTGACACTCCTGATATAAATCAAGATCAGCACAGATCTGCTCTGACACCGCTACCATTGCTGGTGTTACTAATCTCTCATTCCCCTACCTTCCCTCAAGTCCTCTTGGCTGCTTTCCAGTACGTCAGTGCCTTTTGCCCGTCTTCAGATTGGCATATTGGCCTGATGTCCACTGCCGGGACGCAAAAGAAAAGCTTTCGTCTTTCGACCGCTCTCGTAAATTTGAAGTCAATGAGCATTTTCGGTGTTGCTAGCTGAAGCCCCTCCGTCTTCTTGCGGTCCATCTGAAAATAATCCCATCAATAACCGGACGTGGAGCCAGAGCTCGAGGCTTCATTACGGCCGCTCGGTTGACGTCACTTTTGGTTGCAGCTTGGCATAAACATTAGTGCTGCTTCAAGGCGCAGTGTGAAGCTTTTTGGTGAGATTGTATCCATTTAACTGATGCTTTTTATTTGGAGGTGTCTTTTAGTTGGCGAGCAGGTCAGAGGTCACTGTTGGAGAGGACACTGTGCCGTCGGGAGAGACACCGGTCCGCTCCAGGAACTGAACGTTAGAGCTGTCAGGGTGGCCACAGTGCACAGGACAGTGCTTTTAATCGAAAGCTCAGTCTGCTCTGTGCAGTCACAAATCACAGGGTCTGGGAATTATAAGCATTCATAGTATAGCCTATAATAAAGACTTGCTTTAGACTGCCAGGAACACCCATTCAGAACTTGTTGCACTGCTTTTTCATTCATTGAAAAACCAGCCCTGCTGTTACTTACCACCACATTATCATATCTTTTTTGTTGTTGTTATTTTCACTCTGCAACGCATGCTAAACCCAAACCCAAATTGTCAGGAGTTTCCGTCACTACGCATGATTTACTGCGATCTATCAGCCCAAACATTTTTTTTTTTAAAATAATGGTCAGACTACGGTAACCACTGCGTTACTAGCATAACTGTTGGAACCCAAGGGCCCCATCCTGCTTTGTTGTCATATGATTGAATGTTAAGAGCTGACAACCTCTTAGTCAGGGTCAAATGAAATGTACAAATGCGTCCATTTAAAAAAAAAAATTAAAAAAAAAGATTTGGTTCCGAGCAAAGAAGATTAGGGGACCCGTCACAGCCCAAACTGTGCGAATGTGGGGAAGAAGTCAGGCGAGGAGGAATAATATTGGATAGGATAGCGGCGACACGTGTGCTACAGATTAATGGGAGAATTATATCCAGTTGAAGTTATACTTTAAATTGCGCAGGAGAGGGACCACACCGAACCAAACGTGTGCCCTGATCAAGTGGTCATTCGGAAGTGGAGCAGCAAGACAAAAAAAAAAAAGAGAGTTAAAGCAAGAGTCTGCAGCTTGTAAAAGAACAAGTACAACGTTCCTTTCATAATAAGTGTAAAACGTGATTAAAACACACACTTTTGTGTGTGTGTGTGTGTGTGCAGTTTTAAACCTTCTAATACGGTAGAAAAGTAAAAAGCGATGCCACCTTTTAGAGTTATTGTCCGCAGTAGTAAACATGTATTAAATATACAGTGAATTAGACGTAAACATCGTCCATTTATTGGTGCCGCCTCGCTGCACCGACGATCCTCGAATCTTAACAGCTCTCCCACCGCCTCGCCGCGGCCGCACAGGAATCTCCTCGAGGGCTCGGTTTCTGGGAAAAGATGCGGCTTGTCCCGAAGGCTTCCCACACCATCGCACTGGGAGCAGAATCCAACTAAATCAGCCTGTTTGGAAGACATCATGTTTGGTTACCTGCGGTTTATTTATTTTTTTTCGGCACAACATTCTTCAGAGGCTGGTTTTGGGGCATTTTGGACGGCGGCCCTCGACAGAGAAGCACGTTGTAAATATTGTCAGGGCAGACCGAGGTGGACAGATGGTGAAAGGTTTTGTTTCAGCACTTGACTGCCGCGGTTTTCCACGAGAAAGAAAGAAACCTTGTGGGAACCGCTTTTTTTTTTCTTTCTTTCTTTCTTTCTATATTTTTTTCTACTCCCTTGTTGTTGTTCTTTCAACAAACATAACAACAGCGGTTGAAAGTGAGTAAAGGCGGCATTTGTTCCGCGTCCGAGACGTGCGCACATTCCTTCTCGGCGGTTTCTGTGGCAAAGTAAATACGTGAAAAATCAAGGATCAGCATCACTGGAACATCACCTGCAGCTCAACCCTAACCAGAAGGGGATTTTTTTTTTTTTTTTTAGGGAGGGGGGGGGGGGGGATCGCAGCAGCTGTTCCAGTAATTATTTTAGAAATATGAGTGTAAATAAGAGTGGATACCACCCCTTTGAGCTGAGAACATGGATTCAACCACAGCGGCAGGAAGCATCTGGCCCGCCGAAACATACGAAGAAGAAACTGTATCTTCACCAGCTGCGGGGCTGCAGCTCGGGAGGCTTTGTTGAGAGCCAGTTTTTCAGCTTGACGAGTTGGCGCCGCTTAAAATGTCCGCGTGTATTTGCGGTGTATCCGTCACACATAATGAACATGAAATTTATTCGGGAAACTCTGGCTCTGGCCGACATACAAATGAGTATTCCCCCCCCCCCCCCAGTCTTCTGACTGACACTTTGTGAAGTGCTGTCGATTTCTGATTGCCGATTCTTTCGCCGTCCTTCCAGGTGTTCGGAGCTTCTTCACCTGGCTGTCCTTCACCCCAGGAAGCTGTCGGTCTACTCCGTTTCAGGTAAACGGACAAGTGCGCACATCGACACGTCAACGAGCATTGCTTTCATCGAAACCGTCACATGACCCACGCCCCCTCTCTCACGACCCGTGTTCATGCAGGCACCGCAGGCAACGTGGAGCACGGCGACCAGTACCAGCTCAAGTTGATATACGAGCACAACCTGCAGAGGACGGCCTGCAACATGACGTACGGCACCTTCGGAGGGGTCACAGGTAGTCGCGTCACTTTCTTGCGTTATGCGTGTTCTTCAGCTGACATGAGACACAAGTGCCATGAGACTCCTTTGCAACAGGCCACCAGGCAGCGAGATCACAGTGTTACTTATTGTACTACTACATTTTACAAGAAGTAGCCTCATCCGTGCACCGGTCAAATACGCAGCCTCTCCTAGATTAAATTAGTTTTGGCCTTTATGTACAGAAAAAAGTTCGGACAATATGCGGGCGCTTCACAACACATGGACGTACTCGGGCGGGCTGCCAGATACATTGATTGCCTCCGGCGATCCATTTCAATGTATTTTTTTTTTTTTATGTATTTTTTATTTTCTAACGTGCCCGAGAGAATAATGCGATCGAGTAGCGTCCCAATTGAAGGGTTAAGTTAAATCTTATATTAGACTGTTTAATTTGACCCAGCGCCCGTGCACATGCTGGCTGGGGCGGAGCTCAGCTATGTGAATAAATGTTACGAAACATGAGCAGCTGCCCGACGACCCTTTATTTTGTCAAAGTAGCTCTCAGAGGGGAAAAAAAAAAAAAGCTGGAGAGGGGCGTTAGGGGCGAAGGAATCCATTAGGGTCTTTACAAATATATACAAGTAGAAGAGTTTGTGCGTGTGCGTGAGTGAACATCTGTGTAAGTGTCTTGGCAAACAGCGGTGATTGGCAGCAGCGGACAAATACATAAAAACTAAAAACGTCTGTAAAGAAGAGCGACGGAAGGGAAATAGAGGGAAAGAGAGGGAGAGGTCATGTTGCTGCTCTCTCGTCAGTCAATTGGGCTTTTGGAAAAACCAAGTAGGGGAAAGCCCTGGAGTCGTCGCCGTCCAAGAAAAACACACACGGGCAGGCACACACGAGGACATGCGGGGGAACCCCCTTTTAAAGGAGAGAAAATGGCATTTCCAAATAAAGGCGGTATTGTCAAGGTGTGTGTGTGAAGAGAGAGGCTGCCAGACTCTGTGGCCTGGCATGATCAACCCGTCATTCACTATGTTTAGAGAGTCTGTCTGTCTGTCTGTGGGTGTGTGTGTGTGTGTGTGTGTGTGTGTGTGTGTGTGTGTGTGTGTGTGTGTTTGATTGATAGAAAGAACAGTGTGGGCTCATTAAAACCAATACTCTGGCCTTTGCCTAACGCACGTGCGTAGAGGCTTACCACGAAACCAATACGTGTGACCGTTTCCACGTGTTTTTCTGCCCGTACCACCCACGTGCCGCGAGTCCCGGGGATGTCGGAGCGAGCGCTCGCACGAGCGTCGCGCAACCTCGAAACGCGTACGCCCGCGCGGTCTCCGCCCCGTGCGTCCGCGCGGGTTTGCGCATCCAAATATCGACACGTACGCGTGCGCAAATGGGGGCACGCGCACGTTTTTGCGCGTCTTCGGACCCAAATTGACATTTTCTTCACCGTCGCAGGTGAAATATCTGACACCAAACTTGACCTAAATCTAACCTTCACCCTAAAAGCAACGCTTCACCCTCAAACTTGCCCTTACGACGGTGTGCCAAAAGAGTGAAAATGTCTCCTCACTCCCAAGTTTAAAACTCTATCTGGTCCCCACAAAGACACCCACTCAAAGTGCGCGCACGCACGCACGCACGCACACACACTTTGTCCTCTCCTCCTTAATTGATGCCATCCTCTCTTTTTCCTGTTGTTCGCTGTTTGCGCCACTAGATGGCAGTGCAGGCTCTGGAATTGCACTAAACAGTACATAGCACCTGTGTTGAATGAATGGGATCCTGTATTGCTTCTTGCAGGGGAATTCCCCCCTTTTTTTTTTTTTCTTTTTAATTCTTCCCACCTCTCAGCTGGGAGGTCAGAGTTCACCTGCAGAGGAGTTCCTCTGGAGCCGATACAGACAGGCTGTTTTGTTCAAGAACACTTTGAGCTGAATGGTGTGAAAATGATAAAGGCTGCTGTTGTTAATTTGCAGATCTTCTCGAGGCTTTAACTGTTTTCTCGTGACATTCAATACGAACCAGTTTTTAGTTATGACGCCTCACACCGATTTTTCTAAATCGTGAGGACTTCAATAAAGGCAATTTTCTCTTTTTAGACTTTTTAGACGAATCATTGTTTGAAGTCCAGATTGGGGCTGAGTGCTGAACTTTTAATATTTTTATGGCACCGACTGAACTGCTTCGATGGTATCAGATAAAAACAAAATGCCTCGTCATTTGGTACCAAACATTGATACTTAAGCTTCATCCACGCTTATGCGTTTTCACTTTAAAAAGCATAACTTTTGCTTTGTTTACAGGAGTAAGTTTCATCCGGATCATTGTTACCCACGTGTAGCCTTTACAAGGGCTATATTGATAAATTATTAAATGGTACTTAACTCTTGGCTTCAAGATGCCAAACTATAGAATATATGGCTACAAAGGACGATATCATGAGATATAAACACAGATTAGAGAAAAAAAACATTCAATAATTGAAATTTTAGGCTGCTTGTGCCTCATTATTTTGCGCTGCTTTGTTATAATTATTTCTATCTGGCCTGCTGTAGTGGATCACGTTTCAAAACCTAAACTACAGTCGTAAAAACCCCTGCTTCGTTCATAAGATACGTGTGTGTTCTGCCTGACGACGTACAGAAGAGTCTTGTTCTTGTTACGGTCCGATGACTTGTTGATGTGGGAGTGTTTGATTTGAGCTTTCCTCACTGTTTCACATAGTTTACAAGAAAATTAGCCGATCTCACGGTTGATTTGCAAGAACACAAACACGCGCACACACGCTCGTAATGATTAACGCACGCACACACACACGCACACTGGAGGGTGTTTTCTGCGTCGGCTTAATGAATAGAGTGTGATGGTCACAGCTTTAAGGCCACGCTATTCTCACGCGTTCAACAAGCGTGTGTTTGGATATGGAAAGCCTGGACTCCGTGTGTGTGTGTGTGTGTGTGTGTGTGTTGGTCTATAATAGCAGCCATTTAGCAGTGCTGTAGGCACTGTAATAGCAGCTCTGTACTAATACAGCTCTAATAGCTGGGCTGCCTTTGAGTTTGGGTCACATTTAGGCCACACACACACGCGCACACACACACACACACGCACACACACACACACACACACACACACACACGCACACACACGCGCGGTGGTGTCTGGAACGGTCTTTTCTGGCTTTGGTCAGCCACATAGACACACACTGCACACAGTACATGAACACGTAGTCACACGCAGACACTCGTGCACAAAGCGAATTACCACTCACACACACTCACACACACTCACACACACTCTCACACACGCACACACTCCCTGGTCCACAGGCCTGCGTGGATACACACGTTCACATGTACCGACACACTCTCACATTTTCACACACGCACACACACACGGGTGAGGCGCTGCCCACTGGAGTGTGTGGCCAGCCTCTGTGCTTTGTTGGCTTGTTCGCCGTGTCTTATTAATGACACTAATACAGGCCTGTTTCCTCCACTGTGTCTGAGCAGCGGTGCTCTCATACTGGGCTCTTTGACACGTTTTACGTGGGGCGTGTGAAATTACATGTGCACAGTTGCTATTATGGCACAGTCTGGCTCTTGTTTTTTTTCTTTTTCTTTTTGTACGTAGCACTTGTCTTTAACTGATGACACAGAGCTGCGTCAGGCCGTCCGAGCGCGTCTGTATTTTGACCCCCCTCGCGCTGCTCGTCAGGTGCTCACCCGGCGGTATGTTGTACGTTTTACCTGCGTACCCTTCGAGCAAAGCGTCGCTGAAAGTGCTCCACGGTGGAGTTACTTCTACAAAGAGGGAGCGACTTCAGTCGTGTTGAAGCGGAATGGTTACAAAAAGGTAGTTAGACAACAAACCCCGGCGATGTGGTCGGACAACCAGAAACAAGAACAGTTTTCACCCTCTGTTAAACAATTCACACGAGACAGCTTGTGCAATAACACTCTACCATTTGCACAATGCTGAATTGCACCGTCAACATTTTGCACTTGGTGCAATTACATCATGATATATCATTTTTTGTAGCTGTATGTACGTCTATTTATGTTTCCCATGCCCATTTACGTGTGTTTCTGTGTTTGTACATTTGACAGAGCGACCTGAGTGAAATTCCTTGTACGTGTAAACATACCCGGCCGATAAAGCTGATTCTGATTGTCATAATACCCAAACAATAAGCAAATACAAGAAAAGTAGGGTTTCATTAAGTATAAATCGCCGTGTCGGCTCAGCCTGAAGAGGAAGTTGGCTTCAGTTTTCATTTCATTGCATTCATTTTTTTTTTTTTTTTTTTTTTTTTTTTTTTAAATAAAAATGAGACCAATCACAATCTGAGTATGATTTAAAAAAAAAAAAAAAAAAGAAAAAAAAAAGTACACAACCCTAGTGTTGAGGTGACGCTGTCAACACTCCAACTGGCTGCAGCTTGTGTATTTCCACAAACGTCCCACATTAAAGGACAGTTGTGGACACAGACACGCAACATTTGAAGAGAACACAATGAATTCAGTCTTCAGAAGATATTACGCATTTCAAATAGGTTTTACTTATTTATTTATTTTTCCAAAGACACGCGCACGCACACGCACACTCATACTCACTCGCACTCACACACACACACACACACACACTCACACTCTACCTCAACATTTGCTGTTGGCTCATTATCAAACACGGTGTTAGACACATGTTTTCACGGGGTATGTTCGTGGTATGAGAGACCTTGTCCTTCAGTGTGTTAATGGCCACCCTGAACGGCCGCTCATCGCTCAGACAGTCACACACACCACACCACACACACACACACATACACGCACGCACACACACACGCACACACACTGTCACATGTTTACACAGAATAGGTGTGCAGGAGTGTGCGGCTTTTCTTTCTAAATCCTTGGTGATAGATGTTAAGTGTGTGTGCGTGTGTGTGTGTGTGTGTGTGTGTGTGTGTGTGTGTGTGTGTGTGTGTGTGTGTGTGTGTGTGTGTGTGTGTTGCGCTGTAGGTGGCTGTCTCCTTGACCTCTAGTTGATGGGAGTGTGAGTTTTAATAGCGCATTGAGGCCTAATTATAGTTCTCCGGTCACACAGCCCCACTGCTTTATGGCCATGTGTGTTGCTGTGTGTTTTGTGTGTCGCGGCTTAATATGTCCAACATCAGGCTTTTCCCTCATAAACACACACACACTCCTGTACGCATTCATACACAGAGCCAGGTGTGTGTGTGTGTGTGTGTGTGTGTGTGTGTGTGTGTATTTGCAGTGGTGTTAATGGAGATATCAAATTCTGCCAGAGGGGAAAAAACGCACCTCGCGGCACAACACGACATCGTGGCTGAAATGAAACAGAAGCCATGAAAGTCGTTCGGGATTGTTGGCGCTCGCGTTTGAGTATAAAATATATTAAACGGCAGAGTGAAAGTCCTCGTAAAGTAAAATATGTAACTGAAAGTTTCAATTTTCGAGCAACGATTCTGTTTCTCTTGCGTACACCAAACCTCGAGGAAAAAAATGAACAGTTTAAAGCACGTTTCAAATGACTCTGTTTTTTTTGTTTTTTTTTTTGTTGCTTTGTCTGACCTTCTCTAAAGGCTGTAAGTGTGTATTTACCCGTTTCAAATGGTGGATCCAAAAGCCTGCGGTCACATAATAATCATAATCGATGTACAAGTTGTGTGTAAAATGACGGAGAAAGATGACGGACAGCTTTGGAGAAATGTTTAAACCCCGCCTACTTTCACGGACGACATTTACAGTTAATGTGATCGTCTGCGTTGGAACTTAACCCGGATTCATATCAAACTCGTACTTTTTTTTTTTTTCCGGTACAGTTAAAGACGATTATTTATTGTGGATAAATCTGTCAATCTTGACGATTCATTGATTGTTACTCAAGTCGGTAAAACGTCAGAAAACGAAGTGAAAAATATCCATTAAAACGTCCCAGATTTCAAGGTAACATCTTAACACCGCTTCAGCGATAGTCACTTTTTCCGTTCTAGAGGAGTCTAGAAAGCGGTCCTGATTTTGGAGATGTGGGAATCCCATAAATATTTAACGTGTTTACTCGATAAAACGTTTAAACAACCCACCGTCGACATTGTTGTGGATCAAACTTTTTGTTGTTTACCTGATCAATTAATCAGCTGACAGTTTCAACAACCAATAAGGGGCCGGGGATTGTACATGTGGTACTGTAACACAGGAAATTCAATGTTTCCACTTTTGATCATATAAATGGTAACGGTATGTTAACGCTGTTAATCCCTCCCTCCTCCCTCTCCCTCTCCCCCCTTCCCCCCTCCCCATCAGGTCACCATTCCCTGTGCATCCAGTCTATGGACGGGATGCTGATGTTCTTTGAGCAGGACAGCTACTCCTTCGGCAGGTTCCTCCCCGGTTTTCTGCTGCCCGGCACGCTGGCCTACAACCCCAGAACCGACAGCTTCCTCACCGTGTCCTCCGCACGCCAGCTGGAGAGCTACAAGTACGTTTTATTTGTCATTTTAAAAAAAAAAAAATTTAATTTCTATTTGTGATTGGCAACTGGATGTCACAGGTGAAACAGACGGAAAGCCCCTGGCATAGACGGGGGATGCAAGCTTAAAGAGTAAATGATGTTTCTAAAGAACTGCAGCGTATGTTTGTCTTAATGTTGTCTTTAACGTTTATGACGATCTCATGTAGGTCAGACGTCTTACTTTGATGGCCCTCTAATACTGACAGACTTTCGCATGTTGCGTACGACTAATATTTTGGAGACGTTTCAAAATGCCCCGGAACCGCTTGAACAGAAATGAATCATTTCTTAGAATAACCACTTTATTAGGACATATATCATGAGCA
>NW_027185418.1:512500-520000 GCF_022577435.1 Embiotoca jacksoni | reverse complement strand
GCCAAAATTAAGGATGCTAACAAAAAACAAAAAAAACAGGATATACATCCCATTCAGTGGCTCTTTTGCGGTCGCATTCTGAAATTCTCACGCTAACATACTAATGTTTACCATGTCCACCATCTTGATGTAATTTGCTAACAAGCATGCTAACATTTGCCAATTAGAATTAAACCCAAAGCCCAGTCGAGGCTATAGTGGGAATGTTATTTGTTATGCAGGTATTTGGTTGTAGACTAAACTCAGGCCCTTAGTACATTTGGCATTACGATCACAGGTGCACTTGCGATCATTTGTGATCTGATCTCACTTCCTCGCTCCGATATGCAAACGAACACGTACATCACATCAATGTAGTAAATATTAAATAAGCACATGAACATGTCTAAAAATGGAAGGAGGGCAGTTGAAGCAACACGAATTTAACAAAATGACTCACTGCAGCCTCATTTGAAAAATACGCTATATATTACAAAAGTGCTGTAATTGACAACCTGAACCGTCAAGACCTGATGTTTTTTTTTTTTTTTTTTTTTTTTTTTTTTTTTTTTTTTATTCAAGTGGGTTTAACATGGCGCTGTGGTGGCGAAGGGAACTGTATGTAGGGGCAGTGGCTCTTCCACAGTCAAGGGATGATGTGTGTCACAAATTAGACAAGAACTAAAAGGAAAAAAAAAAAACTAATCCCAGAGGAGCTTTTGGCGAAACAAGTCTCACACACAGCTGTTTAAATTCTGCAAACAGCTGATTTACAGCCGCAAGTTTGCTGGTAAATATCTCACGCTTTCTGTGCAGTTCAGCTGCGTTCGGCAAAATCACACAGGATCTTTTTTTTTTGTCAAGAAAATGAATAAATAAAAGTAGGGCCAGCATAGATATTCAGGTGTAAGAACTGTTTAAGCTGAGGAAAAAAAAAAAAAAAAAAATTAAACTCACGAATGTGTTGTAACGTGACAGTAACAAGTGGAAGCACCAGGTCAGATAGGAACATAGGAACGTGGCATCGAGAGCTGCATTTATTTTCTATTGCTCATTTAGAGCACATCATGTGAGTATGTGGCCTTTCGATGTGGCACATTTGGGTTCACACTGCATGTGGTTTTATGCGTGTCGGATCGACGAATGTGGTCTGAGCGGATCAGGTGATGGTCCTCAGTGCGTCCTGGGTGCGTTCACACCTGTACTTTCAGCTGACCACTTGTTATTCAGGACGCATGTTATTGCCAGATATTCACAACCTCTTAAATCACCAAAGTCCTCAGGGCTCATCGTCTCTGAAATCCCAAATGTGTGAAACAGTCTGAATCAAAGTACTTGTGACCAGCTGATGTTTCCTGCTCTAAAGTTGCATGCGTGGCTAAAACGTCAGTGTACGTTGTAAAAATGCTTCGTATTTAAATGTCCTGTTGATGTATATTATTGTGCCACAATGGAATGCACAAAGGAAAATAGAGGAGCCGGTCGCAGCGCTAGAATCGCTGGCGGTGCCCATAAAGTGGCAGCCATATTGGATTATGGTTCCAACACAATTTAAGGTGGACTTCAGGCCCGTCTGCTTTGATTAACAACAGTTTTGTGGTCCAAACATGCAACACAGGGTGAGAAAACGGAGTGAATAAATCAGCAGTTCATTTAGTGTTTGGTCTGCGGTTCGGAGTCGGGCCGAGTCGGGTCCGGGAGCTCTGTGTTCATCCGTCCAGGTGTCAGAAGAAGGAGGGATAGATTCCCGCCAAGCTTCTTCGACTGCCAACTTTTTACTGGAAAATGCCTGATGCTGCAAATGCCAAAATCAACTGACCACAGATCAGTCCGAGCACTTTATCCTCAGCCAGTTGCCAACAGCTCACTGATTAAAACTGATAGACCGCAGTTCCGGGGAGAGGCGGGTCAGCGGCGTGTTGACTGACCTGACAGAAGCTGCGAAAGTGGAAGAGGAATACGATGCTAGCGGGGTTTTCTTCATTTTGAACATGTTCTACAGCGTTTGACTTCATTTTGGCGTGTACTAGGATTTCCGCTCTGGCCTGAAGGACTGAAATTCCCTGTGAAAAATGACTGGTTTTGTTCCAGTTTTTCTAGTCTCTTAATTAGAGTTTTTAGACTGAATGGGGAATATCTAATGGGAATACTTGACGAGAGAGACTGCCTGCACAATGCAACGTGTCCTTAAGCAAGACGTTTTATTGCCTGTAGTCTAAATATGAGTAACTAATTGTGTGTTTTGTTCATGTTAAATGTCGCTGAAAAGAAAAAGGTAAAGAAAACTGAATATAGGAAGGAACTAAAAATGAAAAAGCAAGATGGTAATGGTTCTCCAGATTTGTACATTTGAGTTTTTTGACTGAATATTTTAGTCATAGATTTGGAATTAGTTGATTTGTATATGCTGTATTTACAAAACACATCTCGGCAACCAACATTATAAAACAGACAACAAACAACCCTCAACAAACAAAGTTGAACGTGATACTTAGTGTGTTTGTACTTGTGTCTGTGCGACTCTCAGGTACGAGACTCTGTCCGTGGCTACGGAGGCGGAGAGTCGACAGGATCCCGACCTGCCCCTCAAGACTGGAGGCAAGAGGCTGACGGTGAGTCTCCGACACAAATATGTACAATATATGTAATATCTGAAGATCTACGAACGCCGACACACGCATTTGTAAAGCTTAAATGGGATTTCTTCCTCTTTTAAAAAAGGGAATATCAAATACAGAATGATTTCAGGGACTTTGCCCCGTTCTGTTTAAGCCCGTTCAGATCGCGCTCGACGTTGCTTATCGTTTATGTCATGCTTGTTTTTTTTTTTTTTTTTTTTTTTTTTTTAAATAAAGAAACGACGGTAGTGTGACCGCAACTCTCTGTGTTCGTGTTCTCTTCCAGCCCGACTGGACGTTTGTCCTCGGAGAACATGCCCTGGACCTCACCGTCGGCTCCTTCTCCCACTCCTCCTCCTCCATCTTCATCCTGGGCGAGAGGAACCTCTACTGTCTCCGGGACAACGGACAGATCCGCTTCATGAAGAAGCTGGAGTTCAACCCCAGCTGCTTCTTGCCCTACGCCTCAGGTAAACCGGGACGCTGGACTTTTAGCACGAGGCTCAATTAGCGCAGCGACTGAAGGGGTATTTCACCTTTTACGAGACCTGAAGTTAGTCCGGTCCTGTAAGATTGTTTTCAGCTCTGCTGCCGAACACCTGATCCACTTAAGGACTTAACACTTATACCGTGGATACCGTTTGGAACGGGCCCTTAATCGGATCAGGTGTGTGAGAGCAAGGGTTGAATTTGGATTAAAAGTGAGAAGTAATGGGAAACATTGGTTGTTGAGTTTTAAAGTGGAAATGAAATGCCAATCCTGTTTCTTAAAAAAAAAAAAATATATATCATGCAGCAGAAACAAAGTGAATGCGTTATAGTTCAACTTAGAATATATCCTCAAACGTGGTGTTTAGGTTCGGAGAATGTTTTCTTCCTGTACACGCATACTTCAAATGGTTACATCACATCACAGAGTTCAAAGGTCACGGGGCATGTTAGATCGCTCTCAAATAGAAAGCTTACACTTCTCACCCCTTCACATTTGACCACTAATCCGGAGTCACCGGGAATAGAAAGGAAAATAAAAATGGGCAATAAAACGTGTTATTGCTCTTAGTATGTTCGAATGGCTGGACTGGACATTCAAATCCTTTGAGGCGCAGCTAGCTTTCATATTTGGCCACTGCAGCACTGGCAAAGTTCAGATGTGTTCAGCCTGGAGCGAAGAACAGGGCAGAATCACAAAACCTCGTACGCATCGCTGCACCTGCCAAAACCAAGACGTCTGAAAATACGTGAATGAAATCCATAAAAACAAAGCGTTTTGTGCTCGTGGCTCGCTGCCACCTGACCGGCTGTGCAGGAAGCTGCTTTTGGCAGAATAGGATGGAATAAACGGAGCGGCTCTGCTACACGCATCGAAGCAAAACTGAGCAGACTGCTGAACACTCTGTCGGACGTAAACGTGCAGCGCGAGCTGAACGGATGTGTGATACGGGCGATATATCATCGCCGTCCAGTTGAATACTACGTACGTCTGTGACTGGTTATTTATTGGTATTCGGAGAGACTGCTGCAGAGAATCGATGCTCCTTTATGGGTTTGGCTAAACCGAACTAATAAAAACAAACAATTATTTTTTTTTAAAAAAGACGTTTTTAAAACATTAAAGCGTTGACATAATGCCACTTTTTAAGTTGATCTGGCAAATGTGTTAGCAAACAGTTGGATTTGGAGTTTATTGTGTAAATCCAATATTTAATCTGCTTTCAACTCTTATTTTTGGTCTCCACCAACCGCACAGTGAAGTATCGGCTCTTTAGCTGCAAAATCCTCCACTACGTACACCATCTCGTCTCTGTGTCTGTTTATTGCCTCGCTGGTACAGCGATATATATATATACATATATATATATATTTTTTTATATACATTTTTTTTATTTATACTGCATACTAACGCACAGATGTGATTTTATTAGTTTTGGTGCTAAACCGAGTGGAACGGTCTTTAATCTGCACGGTCGTGCATCCGTTTAAAGAGAGTTACTCTGGTTGCTCCGGTTTATGTTTCAGAAACCCATTTTATTCATTTGTATAAAATCTTCTTAGATTAAGTAAGTCTTTTTAATTGGTCAAGGGTGTTTACAACGGCAATGTAGGATCAGATCATTTTCTTTGCTTCTGTTTTCTCAATTTATCTTTACAGCAAGAGACAAAAGCTCTAATGTGATATTTCACGCGTCCTTTACAGCAACAAAAGTGTTTCTGTCTGGTACAACAATATACTGTAAAAACATGTTTTTTTTTGTTGAGTGCAATACACTTGATTTAACAAAAAAAAAAAAGAAGAAAAACACAGACAGATGGAAAGAAAAAGTCAAAAGAGGATGTAAATGAAAAAAAAAAAAAAAAATAGGATGGAGGAAAGATCCAGGAGGGTGGATTTACGGCGGGATTGCGAGGATGGCCAAGAGCTTTCTGCCTGTATCTGTTTTCAATTTTGGAATTAAAATATCTCGGCTTTCAAAGTGCCCTGCGCTATCTGTTCCAGACGTTATTTAGATTATTCAAATTGCTCTTGGAAATCGTCTATGAATTCAATACTGCGAACTGCCAGCGCAACAAAAGCAGCTTTTATTGCGACATGATTCCTGTCAACAATCAAAACCGCATAAAAATTCCCAGATGGCTGGAGGATGACAGCTCCCAGGAGCCTGCTGCTGCTGCTGCTGCCGCCGCCGCCGCCGCTGCAGCAATAATCTTAACTCTCGACACCAAACAAACAGTCCAGTCTCGAGTCCTTTTGTTTAGTCACGAGGCTGATGTTTAGTGACACCGTCGGAGCTGCCACCCGTTGTTCCGTCGGGGCTCCTGTATTTGTTTGCCGGGCCGTCTACAGCAGTGGGTTTTCTACAGAGCCTTCCTAGCTGAGACTGTGCAGGGTAGACAACAGCGATATGTCCAGCATTTCCTAATGCTTTCCTTCTGGCTCTCGGCCTCACAGCTGCGTCTGCTGGAGCGATGCCCTCAGCCTCTCGGCCTACCTCCCTCTACGTGTCCACTCCTTTCTTTTGTCATAAACTGTCTTGACTGCTCAGAAACACCCCCGACCGCAGCTCGGCTCCTGCCTGCAAACCATACAAGGATGCAAAAACGATAGGAACGTGACTAAGAAACGATAAGACTTTATTAATCCTGCGGTGGGGAAGTGTAGTTGTCACGAAAGATAGATAAAAAAAAAAAAAAAAAAAAAAAAAAAATTACAAATACACATGCAATAAGAAAAGAATAGCATAATAAAAACAACTTTTGGAAACGTAAAAAAAACTAACTACAAAACAATGTTATAAATACACACACAAGCAATATATATAAAATATATATGCGAGTAGTAATAATATTCTATCAAATATGATATAATATACATTCAAGTACCTGACATCCAACTCAAAAAGAAGTGATGGTGAAAAGACACGGGTGGCAGATTCCTGTAGATTAAGTCAGGGTCAGTGGATGGTTTGATTAATAGGAATTTCGTGGCACATAGTTAGAAAGACGCACAATAAAGATGGAGGAAAGAGTGCGGAAAAAGACGATGCAAAAGAGCAGAGAAAGAAAAGAAGGGGATGTCGAGAAAAGAACGGAGAAGAATAAATAAAAAGGACGAAAAGGAGGCGAAGTCGAGGAGAGATGCTCAGCTTGAAAACGAAGGCAGTACATAGATTGGACTCTTTTTTTTTTTTTTTCCTTCTTTTTTTTTAATATAAATAGGTGGTAATTATAAGGCTGATGCCGAGATATAAGGTGTGTGTTTTTTTTTTTTTTTGTTTTTTTTTTGCTTTGATGTGGCCCACAACGCACACTCTGTCATTTTGACCCCTTGCACCGTACCACCCTGCTGACCGCCGTCGCTACATTACAACTCCTGCCCTCGACTGCGTGAGCGAGGCGTGTTTGTTTTGTGTGTGGCCGTCACCTCAGATCTCTCTAGGTGGCAACCGCACCATCGGTGGGACTGACTGGACAATTGTGTGTGTGTGTGTGTGTGTGTGTGTGTGTGTGTGTGTGTGTGTGTGTGAGGAACATAAGCAGTAAAACATAATTTAAATTTAGCGTTTCTTGCCATGAGTCACAAGAGAAAGTGTGTGTGTGTAACTTCAGTTGTATACACACCTAGAAAAAGCTGACCTTGAAAGATCTCGAAGACAAAATTTCGGCACGTAAACCAGATGTGAAATGTAGAGAAATTATTTTTTTTTTTTTCATCCCAGGAGAGAACTAGTCGTACTCCATTTTGAAAAGGGCAGCGCCACCCATCACGGGTATTTTATTATTTCTGTCCCCCGTGGTCGTAGGATTTGTGAAAGTGTGCTACTGTTTTTCCAAAACTAAAAATCAGGGACAAATCCCTTAAATCTGTGCCGCTATGGAACTCGGGCCTGGTTTTGTAGCCGCGGGGACACAAACATGAATCATCACAGCAAAGTTGTTGGAAAAATGTCAAAAAGACAATGTGGAGTCTGAACTTGGCGTGCTATTATCCCAATCAGGTCCAGGGTCCGTCTAATCTCTCTATAAGCCAGGCTTTCATCCTAATGGCAGAATGCACTTTTGTTGTTGTTGTTGTTGTTGTTGCTTTTTGCTTTGCATGAGAACATCGAATATCATGTGTAAAATGTAACATCAGCTCTGTTCTCCTTTCTGACCTCCTCCTTTTTTTTTTTTTTTTTTTTTTTTCTGGTTTTCATCCGTAGTGACAGATGGCACCACAAACCTGTTGCTAGGTAACCACACCAACATGCTGCTGGTTTACCAGGATGTGACTCTGAAGTGGGCAGCCCAGCTCCCCTTTGTGCCCGTGGCTGTTCGTCTTGCCAACTTCCCGTGAGTACAAACCTCCCGGCAAAACGAGACATCTGATGTTACCGTTTCCTCGCCGTGAAGACAGGAAGGCGCTTAC
>NW_027185418.1:452500-507500 GCF_022577435.1 Embiotoca jacksoni | reverse complement strand
CCTTGTTAAAAAAAAAACAAAATCAAAAACGCCATTGATGTGACAGATGGCACACAGCATTGGCACCGACGCTTGACGCAACATCCATCTGTCTCAGAAAGGACTCGCGTGTATGAAAACAAACCTACATTAATAACTCCTTCAAATGAATCACCGACCAAATTTAACAACACCCCTGGAAGGAAGAAAACGCAGCCAATCTAAGCTGCTCCGAACGCGGGAGTTTTATCTCAACCCGGGAAGGGAAGTTATTGCTTCACTTTGTCGTTCTTTTCTTATAATTTACCGAACAGTCAACACGAGGGGCGTAAATCCCCCCGGAGATTAGTCAGCATAAGGTCATATGTTAAATGAAATCGAACAGGTTAAACTAACAATGTGGACTAGTGCTGGCAGTCTCTTTGAAGCCGTGTACTCAGTCACAGGAGCTGGACCGCTACCAGAAAATTGTCCTTTTTTAACTCCCAAAACTGCTCCCGACATTTGCTGAAACCATCATCCGTCACGGGAGGAGCGGTCGCTATTTTTTTTTTTTTTTTCTGAGAGGCACTCAGAATGGATTGTGAATTTATGATTTCAAGATGTGAGCGCCGTTCTCAGGCGGTTTGAAAAGGCCATCCGTTTTTTTTTTTCCTCGCGGGCCCCCCGAATCCCACTGACCGCCGCGTTTTCCCATGATTCACGGTGCGTCGATGCAGAAATGTAAAAACGCGTCGCACCGCGCCGCCTTCTTATCTGCGCGCGTGCCGTGCACGACATCTGCGACCTTTTGCACAAAGCGGTGCGTTTTCTTGTACATTCCCATATCAGCTTTCATTTATAATGATCCCCTTTTTTTTTTTTTTTTCAATACATCCTATATTTCATACTTCGGCACATTTTACACATTTTGTTTTTGTATTATTCCTTCGCTTTACTGCATGTTACGTCGCCCCTTTTTCCAAACCTTAACACCTTTAGTCTGGACTCCTTTCTTTTCTTTTTTAACCATATTTTCATTCATATATTTTACCAATCACATTCTAATGTTGCAGCTGCAGATTGTGTGTCAGCAGAACGCTTTCAGTCGTTAGTTGTTTTTTTTCCCATTTCAATTTTTTGCTGCATCAGCAGTTATGCCTGCAGGAATAATGATTTACCGCCCCTAAACACAGATTTTGTGCGTTTGCATGCGCTTACTTTTAAGTTACCGCAAAATAACCAACATGTATATGAGGAACCAGGTGATTAATATGCATGCCATTTACTGTATAATACTGTATTCCTGCTCTGATTCTGGTCTGGCACCTTCAACCTCATCTCTCCTCTCGTTTTCACATTCCCTACTTGCTCATGCGGCGCTAAATAATCACGGCCGATCACTCAATCGCAGTTTACTTTCACAAAATTCGATGTTGTCAGACACTTGGAAAGGTTGATTATCATCATATTGTTTATAGGCGGTTAACATATTGCTGCAGTATCGTACAGTGCAAGTGCATGAAAAGCCTTTTTCTAGTTTATAATTTCCCATGTCGTGAATAAACATGAACTGTAAGCTGAAGAAAAAAATACTTGGGAAATACTTTACATAAGCAGCGATGTCTGAACAGACAATGAAAAGTGCGCCAACAAAAACTCAAACTAAATCAAAAGTAAATTCATTGAAGAAGTTGCCAACAAAAAAAACAAAAAAAAGAGCTTCTGGATTTGTCCGTTTGGTTCTTCTGAGTTTTTCTTTTCTTCTTGGCAGCAGCTCTCAACGTTTCACTGTTTATATGAAAGATCAGAGGCTGTGACTCACTGCACTGTCACGTTTACACCACTAAAGAGATGCTTTGTTTACACGAGTTTAGGTGGCGGTCAAACGAGTCGGATTCAGAAGCCTCCGTCGAGCGCACGCACGCACACGCGCACACACACACACACACACACACACACACACACACACACACACACACACACACAGTCGCAGACGTACCCGCTCGAGTCGTTTAAATACTTACACATGCATATCCGATGGAAGACGTGCACGTGTCGCCGCAATGCAACATTTGAACATAGACGCACACGCAGAGTAGTGTGTGTGTGTGTGTGTGTGTGTGTGTTAGCGTTCGTTTATGTCACGCTCTTTTGTCTTCCTGCTCACAGAAATCTGGCGCTGGCTTTCAGTAGTCATTCAACAGCTCTTTGCTGCGAAACATGAGAGCTTCCACACACACACGCACACGTACACGCGTGTACACATTCACATACATGTATCGTTGAGTTTCCATCACTACAGAGTACATTACATTGACTTCCGTTCACTTCCTGCAGACTTTACACCAACCCTAACCATCGCCGCCGCCTGCCTAACCCTAACACCAACCCTGACTTTAAACCTAAACCCGACATTAACGTTCCTTCAACCCGAGTTGTCACCCTTAAATGTAACAATTTACATAACGGGAATTGCTTTTTGTCTCCGAAAGACACACGAGTCCCCACAATGTGTCTCTGCAAATAGACTCGTCCCCACAGTATAAATAACACAAGCGTACAACACACGCCACACACGCACTGTTGCCGTGTTCCCAAGTGACGTGCTGCCATTAGTACATTGTTTTACCCAGAAATCAACGTGTTTTCGTGCCCTCTTTTTTTTTTTTTTTTTATCACCGTCAATAAACGCACTGATTCTTCTGTCCTGCAGCAGAAGTGGAAAAAGAAACCACAAACGGCGGCAGATTTTTCAGACGCCCTCATTTGAAAATCCTTCACATCGGTGGCTCCGCCCCCTTCCTCTACGGAAGCCAAGACGGCGACCGTTTCGTGTTTCGCAACCGTTTCGAGTGCGTCGTCCTGGTACTTCTGTACTCGACAGTGCGAACGCACTTTACGCACTCAGACTGGCGAGCGTCAGTGCACAAAGTCTTCTCTCCTGGCGATGCTCGGCGCTGCCGGAGCCGGACTCTTCCTGGTCAGATTTTGAGTGTTTCTCATCCGATGCAGCAAAATAGGGAAATGTAATATAGAATACCAAAAAAAAAAAAAAATATGGAATGAAAAAAAAAATAAATCAATGGAGGCTTTGTGAGCTCGTAGTAAACTCTGGCTGCGTGACAGCGATTCAGCTTCCTCTGATTTTTTTTTTTTTTTTTTTTTGTAGTCCAGAAAATTGCACCCTGTTTTTATGGATTGCCGGGGAAGCGGCTGCCGAGCTGCAGATGGAACTCTGCCCTGGTTGTACGGAGAAGAGCGCGCACGTGCAGGAGATGTAAATCATATAGACAATCCCCAATTTAAAAAAAAAAAAAGACTTCCACTACCTGGAAAATGTTTGACGGATTTCAATGTTTCGCAGCTTCGGTATTTAGACCTCTGCAAACGACGTCCACATTTCTGAGAGTTTTTCAGAACTTCGAGTGGTTTCTGCAGTTTTTAATGGCTCTTACAAGTTGGAATAAAACAACTGTGGCAGGCAAAGCTTTGTATGGGAGATTGAGAAAGGACAGGTGAACAATTTTGATGCCAAAAAAAAAAAAAAAAAAAAAAAGCCACAAACGATCAGAAAAGAAGTGATGAGATTTGTCAATGGTTGCTGTATTTTGAAAAACAGAAATAACAGCTCTTAAATCAACGGTCTTCATCATTTGACGTGATGCACATCAACTGCTGCCTGTTTCTGTCGACCAAAGCCCTTGTTGATGGGTCAGACTTTTCTCTTGCTTTTGATTGGTCGGGGCAAAAATAAAGCAAAATACTGATCTACTGATACCCTTTAAAGAAAAATAGTATCTTTAAAAATGAACCCAAATTGATTATCTAATGTAATATAATATAATTAGACGTTAATTGGTGAAAAATCAGAGAAGAACGATGTCCGTCATGTTTAGATCATTAAGTAAACTGAAAACGCTGTGTCAAAAAAAAAAAAAGAAGCAATTCTTTAATGTTAACCTCTTTGTAAAGGAATATATCTCGGGCCTGAAACTTTTCAAAAAGAAGATTGCGGTAAAATAATTGAGTTCTATAAAGCTCATTAAACCTGCATGGAAGCATTTATCTCTGGTTTATACAGCACACACCCCGAGCTTCTCCTCTGCTTCTCTTTCTCCTCTGCCCTTGGTTTTATTCTGATGTCATTTCGATGACTCATTTGAACACGGATATACAAGTAGCGGGTGACAAAGCAGCGGGTGTTTTGCGGAGGGGGAAAAAAAAAATATGGATGCAATTTAGAGCACCACCAGCAACACTAATAACAATAACAACTGCTGGCGTGACTCTCCCCCCCCCCACCCCCGTCTGTTTCCCATCAATTTATCTTTCACACTCTCTCATCCTGTCTCACTGGATCACTTTCTCCTGCATGGCAACGGCCTGAGAGATCTGTACACACACTCGCACAGATGTAAACACGCAAACAAACAGCATGCACCGACACACCGGGACACGCACAAACACACACACACACACACACACACACACACACACACACACACACGATCCATCTCCCTGGAAACAGTATGTTTTTGTCCTCACTACAGCTGCTGTGTGTGTGTGTGTGTGTGTGTGTGTGTGTGTGGACTTGCTGCCGTCCCATGTGTCTTTGATTCTGCGGCTCAGTGTGTGTCCACACTTGTTTGTAAGTGTGTGCGTGCGTGTGTGTGTGTTTTCAGTCAGTAGTGTGAATGTCAACTCAAATTTATTTCCAAACCTTTTAGCAGCGATTTATCACAGAGCGCTTTCACCAAAAAAAAAAAACAAAGGACAACCAAAAATGGTGATGCATATGTGGAGTGTGTGTGTGTGTGTGTGTGTGTGTGTGTGTGTGTGTGTGTGTGTGTGTGTTGTGTAAAGAGGAGGGAAGGTAGCGCCTTCTGACTTTTATTGTTATTCCAGTTTTTATTCGTCTCAGATGGCGACTCAATCCCCCGTCCACCACACACTGCCTCCTTTGTTCTCCCTCCCTCACGTTCCCACTCTCGCTTTCTCCCTCCCTCTCTTTCCATCTTTCCCTTTCTCCGCTCCCTCGCTTTCATTTGTCATTCTGTCCCCCCGGTGGCTTTATTTTGTTCCTGCTCTCCTTCCTTCTTCCTTCCTTCCTTCCTTCCCCCCTTCTACTTCCTCCTTTGTTTTTCCGTCTTTCTTTTCCACCTCTACGTCCCGTATTTCCTCTTTCTCTCTTCCTCTCTGTCCTCGTCTGTGGCACTCTTCCTTTCCATCATAAAACACACACACACGCACACACACACGCACACACGCGCGCACACACACACATACACACACACACACACACACACACACACACACACGCGCGCACACACACACACACACACACACACACTTGTCAGGTACACAGCATCTTTTTCATACAGATGAATAACTCTCATTGCCGCAAAAGTCAGAGTTCAAACAAAATGATTCAAGTAAACTAATTTGTAGTTATTGCCATTTCAGAAAATATTCTTTTATCTTATAATCAGCCTGAAAAATGCAATACACACAAACACATCTGCACGTTAGCCACATACTCAACACTTTCATACTCGAGTATCGTCTGAAATAATGTCTGTTGGATTGAGTACAGAAAATGGTACTTTTATTAATGTAGTGTCATGTAGAAACATGAATTGTCTTTACTATGCGTTGGAATTTTTGCTCCTGTTGGAATAGATTTTCTGCATGTGTGCAGTATTTCTGTGAATGCACAGGTACAGCGTTTTGTGTATTAATTAGCTTACTTGTAGAATAAATTTGTGTACAAGTGCATTCAATTGATTCATTAACACGGCATGGGAACTTATAATATATATATAGTACATTATAGTACATTTATATAGTTCATGGGCCTGCAGGTGCAGTTCATTGTACATTTGGATACATTATATATTTACCGTATGTGCAGAACTGGAGCCAATAGGAAATAGTCAGGATGATCACAGCAGTCACATTTTCTTTATTTTCCATATCCACTAAATCTATTTTTTAGGATATACGTGGACTCGTCTGTGCTCAATTTTTAATATGCGCGTTGCCGAAGATTCATCAGGCGCTCAAACCAAAACCTTTTAATCCAGTAAAGAAACTTAAAACGTGTTTAAACTGTGAAGCGAGTTGCAAAAAAAAACAACAACAAAAACGGTCGCCGTCACTTTATCTCCGAATGACGATTAGTCTTGCGTTTTAGTGTTTAAGGACTAGACCCTACACGGTGATACGACCTAAACCCGGCCCGCGGGGGTCAGAGGTCGGTGTTTAACACCACACTGACGGTCGCCGATGGCGTTTTGCCGCGATGACGCATGCGGCTGCTCGCCCGCGTTCGCACGTACGCGCAAGTTAAACCAACAGCAGACCAGGAATGTGTCCGAGCCACCTCCCAGATTTTTTTTTTTTTTTTTTTAATATTGTTTGCACATGGCAGGGAAACACACACACACACACACACACACACACACACACGCACACGCACACGCGCGCGCCCTTTTCCCATCTCCTTGTGAGGTATAAGATCCCCATCTCCACCCCTCTTGACCTCCGACCTCTTCCTAAAAGTCAGTAGTCACTTTAACCTGAGCTGTCACGTACTATAACCCCGAACCCTTGATAGCTGCAAGCGTGCTGCACTTCACACTCACGGGCGCGCACACACACACACACGCACACACACACACACACACACACACACACACACAGACGAGTGCTCTCAGAGTAACCTCTGACTTCATTTTCACTTAAATACTCGTTTTTCTTTCCTAATTGAAATCAAACTTTCATGTATTTGCGCTTCGTTTTCCGCCGTGCTGCAAACGGGCACCAAAAGACCGGCGAAACACAAACAGTTTAGTTTTGCTTCTTAAGATTTATTTCACAGGAATAGTGAGAGAGAGAGAGAGAGACAGGAAATGAGAGGGAGGAGAGAAGGGGAATGACGTGCAGCAAAGGGAAGCGAACGGGGTCGTCGCTGCACCGATCTGGCGTTCGCTCGCAAAGCGCTCGGCTATCGGGTTGCCTCCAAAGTGCATTTTAAGGTTAAGACAAACACTGCGTGCATTAATCTCTGCGCTCCCATGAAAACCAAGCCCCAGAAACTGCGTTAAAAGGATAATTCCCAGTTTATTTCATACATGCGTATTTATTTTAGATTTTTTTTTTTTTTTTTTCCCCCCTCATAAATGTGTTTTTTCTGCCTCGTTGCTAACTTTACGAATGTATCGGGACGAACGGCACGAAACCCTCCTGCAGCTCTCCAAATAAACACCGCTTTCACGTGGAGCATTTCAAACGTTGTCTCACGGAACACAGCGGGTACTCTTAACGTGTCAGAACCTACATCCAGGGCAACTTGCACGCAGTTTACATGCGAGCCCGTGGGTTTAAATTTAGCGCGCGCTCTCGCTCGTCGCAAGCGAGTTTCCAAAATTTGAAGAACGTATTGAGATGGTGTCCTCTGCCGCCCGCTGCACTCATCGTCAATTTTTTATTTTTTTTTTATTTTTTTTACGTTCATATGTTCTCACACGGAGAGTTGTACCTTTGGCGGTACGGTCGGTCTCGTCTTTTTAAAAAAAATGTTTTTACTTTCCTTCACAGAAAGTGCGACCGCAGTGAAAGATCATTTGCACAGACGAAGGCGGCTACAAGCTGCTGCCTCGCAGCGTTTCGATTTGAACTCGGAGACAGGTGTTTAAAAGGATTTCAAGTCAAAGAAAATGATGTTTATTTGGGAACTGAAGAAGGGAGGGGAGGGGGGGGGGGGAGTGTGGCAAAAAAACCCAACAACCGGTCTGTTCGGGTTGAAAAAAAAAAAAGAGACGGAGAAAAAAGTCTGGAAAGTGGAGGGGAAATAAAGGTAAAGGAGGAGAGGGAGGAGTGGGGGGGGGGGGGTTCAGCCTCCTTTATCCGATTTTGTTTACGTTGGCAGCGGCGCTAATGGTTTAATGCGCCCTGAGAACACTGGGACCAGTCTGAACAATCTCACCGGGTCGGACCTGGAGGTCACGCAGACGCCCTACCTCGGCGCTCTCGGGTCCCGACGCCCACAGCGCCGCCCTGACCTGCCCAGATCTGCCCGAATGTATACGAGGGAGAGAGGGAGAGAGAGAGAGAGAGAAAAAAAAAGAGATGAAGGAGAGAAAGGAGAAGAAGAGGGATTACTTTGTGTCCTCTTTGGTCTTGTTTGTTGGTCTTTAATGGGCCTGGGAACACTTAAAGCACTTAAACCAGTCTGACCAGCGTGACCTCCGGGGGCACACGGGGTTAAAAGCCTTCTGCTGACAGACAGGATGACAAGGAGGGAGGAGGGAGGGAGGGAGGGATGGGAGGGGGGTGGCAAGAAGAAAGCGAGAGAGAACATGTAGTGAGAGGCAGCAGGGATGCAGAAGAGGGAGGGAAAACAATGATGATTATTACAACCTGACGATACATCGACGAGACCGATACTGTTTTTGGATTATCACAAATTGTTTGGTTTCATTTGGCCTGAAACGTCTCCTTATTGTTTATTCTACCATCTATTTATTTACTTACTCGCTGGAACAGCACTTTTTTTTTTCTTTTTTCGGCTGCGATTTGACCTCTTTGAGTCTTGCTCTGTCTCCACTCCGTCCAGCTCGTATTGCATTCATCGGATTGATTTTTTTTTTTAAAGTTCATTTTAAGTTTGAAATTCACATGTGAATGTTTATAAATGGCTAAATTTATGGAAAATTAAAGTCAATTACTATTTAACGATGATTATTAATTATTAATGAATTTTTTTTAAATTCACAGTTTTTTTCCACATATATACAGTATAACGACACCCACATTAATAATTTTATGATAGTTGAAAAAGATGATAAAAAAAAAAGAAAGAAATGCCCTCCATTGAAACATTTAAATTTGAGTTTCAAGATGCAACCTAACAATAATTGAACTGTAACGCAACCAGACCACATCCAGGGCTTAACGTGTATCTGAATTTATCTCTGACTTTAAGTGGTGCAACATATTAGGAATTATGTGTTGGAACTATTTCCTCACTCCATCTGGAGAAAAGTAGTCGCAGTCTATTAATCCTTGTAAAACCACAAATCATCATTTTTACATGACAAAGATACGAGGTATACAGATGTTTTTTTTTTTTTTTTTTTTTTTTTTTTTTTTTTTTTTAAAACCTTTGGGACAAAGGTAGATAATCTGTTTATCTCTGCTTTCAGACTCAATGCAAAGCGAATGGACTTTTGGCTCCAGCTCGTATTCAACATCTCTCACTCGTGACAATGAACACAAATTGCCTGCAAAATATCCGACTGTTCTACGGGGAGGATCTTTATTATATCGACATTACTTTAACTCACTGTTAATAGCGCTGCTGATCTTTCAAATTGAGCCATCGGTCAGGCTCAAGTGGTCATACAAAAAAAAGAAAAGAAACGCTGACGAGAAGGAGAGATGTGCGAGAGGAGGCTGAGAAAAGATGCGACGATAGAAAAGGGAGGCGAGAGAAAAGGATGGATGGGAGGTGGAGGACGAGGGAGAGAGGAGGTCATGTTGTCAGAGCGTCTGAGGGGTGTGGAGAAAGTCTTTCGCAGCTTTTTATCATTTATCTTCTCCGTCGGTGTGTGTGTGGGGGGGGGGGGGATGGGAGGGTAGTTATGTCTCCTTTTATCTCCTCTCATCCATCTTGCCTCCTCCTGCTCTGTCTATCCTCAAGTCGAGAGGCCTCGTCTCGCCCTCAGTGTGTGTGTGTGTGTGTGTGTGTGTGTGTGTGTGTGTGTGTGTGTGTGTGTGTGTGTGTGTGTGTGTGTGTGTGTGTGCGTGCGGTAGGAAGAAGGTCATCTTGGCTTTTCACTATTCAAATTTACATTATGAAATACACAACGACATAGAAGTGTTTCACGCACTCTCCCTTCACTTTCATTCAGTTAGGACACACACACACGCACACGCACACGCAGGACGGTGTGGTGGTGTAATGGGGCGTGATGTTCCTGAGCTCGGTCTGTTACAGGTGACTGAATCCCAAGTATGTATGTTTGTGTGTGTGTGTGTGTGTGTGTGTGTGTGTGTGTGTGTGTGTGTGTGTGTGTGTGTGTGTGTGTGTGTGAGAGAGACTGACTGCATGGAGCCATTAGCTGTAATATATCCTTTCCTCTCCGTCTGTATTTGATCCCTGCCTTTTCTCTCCAGCTTGTTTGCTCTCTCTCTCTCTCTCTCTCTCTCTCTCTCTCTCTCTCTCTCTCTCTCTCTCTCTCTCTCCTTCTCTCCCTCTCTCTCTCTCGCTGTTGGTTTTGGGGTATTTCAGGGGAAGCTACAAGTCATCGGCCATCTCTTATGCTACATATAATTTCAGTCCTCTGTGTGTGTGTGTGTGTGTGTGTGTGCGCGCGCGCACACAAGGTAAAGTTCTGGTTAATGTTGTTAATCCTCTGTCTTCACCTTCGATGGTGATGTTTAGCATAAGTTGTGTGTGTGTGTGTGTGTGTGTGTGTGTGTGTGTGTGTGTGTGTGTGTGTGTGTGTGTGTGTGTGTGTACACGTACGTACATTAAGGGGGTCTGGTTTGTATCGGCCTTACTGTATCCTGTTCTGTCCACACCTTGAACATGCTGACTGTTCAGGTGTGTGTGTGTGTGTGTGTGCGTGTGCGCACGCGCGCGCGTTTTTTGCTGACTACTCCATTTCCTCATTCATCATTCAATGTCTTTCTATAAAGAAAGTTGGAATAAAACAGACGCTTCTGTTCTAGAAGTACGAAAATCTCACTCGAACTGACATTTGCATTCGTAATAACACCAATTACTTTAAGGGGAAGTCCAGCGACTTTCAGACTAAATTGTCCGAGACTCGCACAAAATGGGGTTTTAAAAAAGAATGGGCAAGCAGAAAGGTCAATAACATTTGACTTTTAGTTCTTGATGTGAGTCGCGCCTGTAAAAACAGCAGATCCGCCACTTATTTTTAATGGAGTTTGATAGATAGACTTTAATTAGACCACGCTCGCCGCCTTCTCTCAAACTTTACACCTCGTGTTTGTAACACGGCATATTAAATGTCAAGCCCAATCCAAGTTCAACCAAATGATGCTATCGTGATTATTATGAACTTTTCAGACCTATAAAACATTTTATGAGACTGTTTTCACGGGCAGAGTAATAATCTGACGAATAACATAATATCTTGTGTAACATTGTTGGAACGCCCCTTTAAGATCCGACCTTACTTAACAAACTGTCATCTGGTTTACTCCTTCTGTCTGGACAAAAATGACATTATTTGAAATTATGTAATATTATTGTTTATTTCATTTTTCAGCAGCCGTTTCGCGTCTTTTTTTAATTTTTATTTTTTAGAACTCCCAAGACTGCTGCTTGTCTTAATCAATTAAGGCATCATTTAACATTTACAGATACCTTTGCCGGTGTCAAAACAGCCATATAAACAATTTGCTAAATTATGATTTAAATTGGATAGATAGATAAGACTTTATTTATCCCACAGTGGGGAAATGTAGTCGTCACAGCAGCATAGAAACACAGTTAGGAAAGAAAAAAAAAAGAAAGAAAAAAAAAAAAGGTGCACACATTAAGGAAAAAAAATATAAATACGTATACAATAGATAAGATAGACAAAAATAATGGTTTTAGAAAAGTAAGAGCAATGATTGAATACACACACACACACACACACGAATCAGAAACATGAATTGATGATGGAATAAATAAAGATTATAAATCTGAGCAAGAATACGAAAACCATCTTTCTGTATTTGACGGTTTACTTTGGGTGCTGCCTGATGAAATTCGGTCTGCTGAGTCAGTGACATCTTTTAAATCTCTTCCTAAAACATACTTTCATAGCCTTTGCTGATGTTAGTTGATTTTAGCGATAGACTCTTATTTCTTTTATACCCTGTTATAATTTGCTTTTAATACATTTTTTATGGTTGTTTTACGCGATCATCGTGTTGTTAAAACTGGTTGGAATTCACTTGCTGTTTTGTTTTAATGGCTTATTTTATGTGCAGCACTTTGTAACTGAAATTTAGAAAAGTGCTATACAAATAAAGTTTATTATTGTTATTCCTTCTCTATTTCTTCTCATTTCTATAACCCCGGCTATCACATAAAGTCGTCTTGATGTTTTTGGACAGAAGATATTACAGCTAAAAAAAAACCCGGTAAAGATGACATTGAGGACGTGAAGTGAAGCCAGGAATCTCCATTTCAGCATTAATGTTAACAAAGTATTTGTTCTTTGTTTTTCAGGTGTTGGCTCGTCCAAAGTTGTGGTGTTCTCTGCTTTTCTCAACGGCCGGTACCCTCCCGCTGACCTGACCGGACACATCACCGTGTCCTTCAGCTCGCCGACAGGTAAAGAAGAAGAAAAAAAACAAAAAAAAGTCGCTCGTGACACGTTTTCACGAGCTGAAGCGTGCGTGTTTCATTTCAACCAAAAGCTGTAATTTCACAGAGAAATCCCTCCTACAGATTCCATATTTCTATATTTAGCTCTTACTGCTCTGTTAAACATAAATCCACAGAACATGATACCCTTAGAAAACCAAACATGAACATGGTGGTTCAAAATATGCTCACGTGAATGAGAAAATCGAATGCTTTCTTTGCCAAACCACTGAAAACGTAAAACTCGAGTAATTAGCTCTTTGTATAGAGAGCGAGAAAAAAAAGTACGCTGTTTCATTTTCTGTCTGTAGCTTTTTTTTTTTTTTTTTTGCTCGTTAAACAACGATTTTTAGCGACCGAGTGCGACACTGTGATTGTCTTCATGGAGAGAATGCCTGAAAATGTGCACAGATATCCCCAAATGTCTTTCCAGTATGGCTGTTCAGAACGACTATTAATAATAATAATAATAATAATAATAATAATAATAATAAACGTTATTTGTATGGCACCTTTCATTCAAGAAAAGCATCTCAAAGAGCTTTCCAGCAAGAGAATGACATGCAGTGTTTGACATAAAAAACAAATATGAAGGAACATTTGAAAATATAGAAAATAAATAAAATGCATAAGAGCAGATTAAATGCGTAACATTCTAACATTGATAAAATACAATAGAGTTAGAGTGCAGAGAGAAGACTGTTAACGGTTCTGATAGAGTGTAATCCATCCCCTTATTATATCTATGTTTGTTTTTTCATTCATTTTGTTCTGCAGTGACATTTAAAGTCACGGAAAGACGGCGACAGTATTCACTTTTTAGTCCTGGGGGGTGGGTTGACTGATACCTAGATTGTAAAACTAATCTTTTAAAGTGAACCTTAGGATTTCTGCACTGGCGTTAGAAGCATCGTGAGGTTAGCCTGACGTCTTTAACATCACGTGTTAACGTGTTGTGCGACAGCGCCGAGCACCAGCTGCTGACGGAGCGCTGACTTGACGTAAAGACATCTGGGCTCTTTCCAGACGAGCCCAGTTCATGCTTCCAGGCATCTGTTTCCAGGCTTCGGCAATATTTCTGGAAGATATTACTTTTCCTCTCACAAACCAACAAAACCACTCTTTATTTCAAAATGTCACAGCCCTCCTCCTTAAAAGAAAAAAAAGACGGATCTATTTTAACGTTTGTTCAGAAAATCAGGTCATGAACATAATCGGTGTTTTCATGCTATTGTTTCCTTTGGATTACATTTGCTTTGGCAGAGCTCTGTTGGTGGAACAGTTTCCCCTCCCCAGAAGCACATTTAATGTGAAATGTCTGGAAATATTGGGAAGTTTTTCTCCCTTTTTTTTTTTTCTTCTTTTGGTTAAGCTTTATTGTGATGCTAAAAATAGTTGAAAATAATGAGTCTGGAGTGTCACCTCAGAAGCCAAGCAGCTTGAGAAGAGCGTGTCGGGGAGCTGATCGTGTGTTGGACTGTGGGCAGGATTAGAAAAGGTTGACAGGTTTGAGGAAGAGGACGCATGACAAGATGTGGAAAAAAAAATTACAAAATAAGTGAGAAACACGGGAGTTAGATGAGGGTAAGGAGGTAAAGAGGCGAGTTGTACTCTCGTGGAGAGGTGATGGAAATAGAAGGAGAAAATGTACAGTATATAAACTTGGGTGAAGAAAAAGGAGAGATTTTAAACTGAAGGCAGGAAGAAAGGAAGAAAGAAAGGTATTCCAGGATGGAGATATCATAAAATATCACGGTATGAAAGTTATTATTATTATTTTTAGTAAAGATGGGCATTTCAAGCAAAACTACTATTCAAAATTAGCTTGGAACAATTCGATTTTTTTTATCGATATTGGAAAAACTTCACCTGCAAAGCTCTGGACCCCTGAGAGCAGCGTCTTCTTCTTCTCCTTATGTCATTTATGGCAACTGGCAGGCAGTTTACCGCCCCCTTCTGAAGGGAGTTACTCTTTACAATCAGGCGCCTCGTAGAAACGGGGGGGAAATAAAGAAGAACAAAAGTCGTTTATACTAGTCGGTTTTGTAGAATATAAAGACTATTTGAGTATTGGAAGTTTGTGCCCCATCCCCTAACAACAGTACATATGTTGTAGTGCCCTTTGCTGAGTCTGACAGGCAGTGGAGGAGGAATGCAGTCGGAACGTGCAAGGCCAAAAAGTGACCCAAAAGTCATGCCTAAAAAGTCAAAGTATGACTTTTGGGTCACTTTTTGGCCGCCACGCCACGGGCACACCGATCGACGAAAACGTATTATTTTGATAACTTTTAATTCCAAACATGTTAAGAGTGCACAGACTCAATTCCAAGTCGGTCCAACAAAATCTGTAGGATAAGATCGTTAAAGTACAACATGTGCGAATCGCCAAAAATGGCGACTAAATTGAAAATGGCGGACTTCCCGTTGAGTTGACTTAATGGTGCGGTGGATCTTTTTTGTACATTTCGGTGTGATACACATGTCCACCGAATTTCGTGCAAGTAGGTAAGAAATATTTCCCCATCGTGTACCAACTTTCATGAGTTTTTGAATATGATAAAGTTTCCAAAAATGCATTCGTTTACGGAGAATAATAATAACGCGGAATTAAAACAGTGCACACCGTTGGACGAAAACAAATTCATGATGCCAAGAGAATGGTTGTGTGTTTTCTCCTCAGCTAATCTCCCGTAATGCCTCGTCCACTCTCATCCTCTAAACGCCGTCCTGGCTCGGGGAGGAATGCATCACTTCGTCTCTATTGCCTTTTTTCTTTCTTTTCTCCCCCTCCACTCTGCTAACCCACCCGGGGGTGATGATTACGGCTGCACACCACCCACCCCGCGTTACAACACTCCCACCCCGGGGGGGCTGCCGTGCCCTCCTTTTTAAGCCCTACAAAGGCTCTGACATTTAAGAAGACTGTCGACTTCTTAAGCCTTTCAAAGGAGGCTTGACGGTGGCAGGAGTCGTTACAATCTAGAAAGAATTTCATTAGTGCCCCTCTGTGATTTCCTTAATACCCTCAGAATGGGCTCTACACAAACACACACTTCGAGAGGGATCAAGTGGTCAAGTTGGCATTTACAGTACATTGTCAACTCACACACACACACACACACACACACACGCACAATGGGCATTTTCATCCGAGCGGTCCGAGATAAGTTGCGGATACTTTCCATAACACACGGCCAGCCATGATTCACTGGTTGCTAAGCCAAATCCCTGTGGAAACCCAGGAAGCTACCTTGGCAGTCTTTATTGTTTTCTCCTGTTTTATTGAGCCTGTCAGAGTGACCAGCATCTCAGTATGTAGTTGTCTCCTTGACGCTGCACTATTTTTGTTGGGTCCTTTCTTCTTCTTTTTTTTTTTTTACTTAACTGGTCTGAAATCCATTTGCAAGGATCTTTTTTTTTTTTTTTTTTTTGCAGGCCAGCTGATGCCGGTGTTGCTTCTTCCCTTTGCCAAGCAGATCATGTTCTTTGCTCTCTTTGTTAGTGTGCACGGTATAACAACAGCTTAACAGATGTGGAGGAATGTATGTCCACAGGCCAACGAACAAGTGATTTCCGTTTTATTTTATACAGGATTGTATAACAGATAAGACACCTTTTTTTTTTTCTTCTTGTTTCTGGCTTTCTCATGAGCTGGTTCAATTACTTACGATGAAAAAAATGTGGCTAGATACAGTGCACTTTGTCTTAATGTCTTTTTCTATTGTTTATGTATTTTAATGCATATTGGCGATTAATTATTTCATTTCGCTTAATAATCAACTTGTTAATGGTAGCAGAGGTTTTTACTCCCCGAGTGCTTTCTATTCAGTTGTATTTCATTGATCAGGCCATCAGCAGCTTTTGCAGTCTTTAAAAGCTGTCCTTAGATTTATTTTTTTTTTGCTTTAGAAGATATCAAAAAGTGTTAACTATTTTCTCAAATATTTTCTCGTATCGGTTGCTTGCTTAAAACTATTTTTGTATCTTATTGTGGACTGTCCAGAGATATCATGCATAAACTAAAGGTGTGTGTGTGTGTGTGTGTGTGTGTGTGTGTGTGTGTGTGTGTGTGTGTGTGTGTGTGTGTGTGTGTGTGTGTGTGTGTGTGTGTACCTGCACTAAACACTGTCACAATGCAAGTTACAGTAAGTGTAATCATATCATGATGGACAAGTGTCAATCTCAGCAAAAACTTGAATGAACCTCATTAAATTAATTATTTCGTGTTGGTTAATTCATCCTTCCTATTTAGGCCACTTATTTAGGGTCAAGGTTGCTTTTATTTAATTGATTATATTCGTAATAATTATAACTACATAATGCTTGCACATACTTTAAAAAAAAGTGTTATATGATAATAAATCATTCCAGTGGGCTTTTTAACAAACAAACAAAAAAACCAAAAACACGATCTGAAACCTGCCAATTCGATCAACTCTTTTTCAGTTCAGACTTTATTAAGGCTGCAGCACCCGGATGGTCCATAGAACCCCTCCACTAGTTCCAGGTTCATATTTATTCAGAATTTTAGAAGCTTTTTACTGGTTTGGACCAAATGTTTTTTTTTTTGGTCGCTGACAGTCGTGACGTTTTAAAAACCCTTTCGGGTTTCTGCCGCTGAAGAGATTGTGATACATTATACGACAGAGAGGTCAGCTCGGTGAGGAAAATATAGAAAAAGACAAAAGTGAAACAAAAATATGTCACCGTTTATTACTACCTTCAGTGTTTTGCTCATGGACACTGCAGCGTAGCGGCCAATGCAATCAAACCCTTCGATGTCTGTTTGAAAGACATATTTCTCAGTAGAAAGGCCAGCGAAAGCGCGTGTTTGAAAAGAAGCCAGCGAGTTGGCAACTGACAGAGAAGAATATAATCCTGATGTTTTACGTTCTCGTTAATTGTGAAAATTCAAAAACACAGATTTGGACAGAAAATGAGTCCAGAAAATGTCAAGGGAGGAATATTTTGAAAGCTGAGATATTTGATTTCTAAAACAAAATAAAAAATAAAATAAAAAAAACCAAGTAGTGAAACCCATTAGGTGAATCTGTAGTTAATTATACCAAAGAACACCTCCTCAACCTTCTCAGCTATTATCGATATAATAAAGGCTTGTAGTCATGAAACATTAAACTGATTTTTTTTTTTTTCTTCTACCTAATGGATCCAGAGTTTCATTCATTTCAGCCAGTCCAATTTCTCAGCCGTTATAAGAGATTTTAGAACAGGAAAACACTGATTGAACACTGGCTGGCAGCTGGCCAGCACTAGCTACTGTGTGTGTCTGTGTGTGCGTGTGCGTGTGTGTGCGTGTGTGTGTGTGTGTGTGTGTGTGTGCGTGCGCGCGCGTGTGTGTGTGTGTGTGTGTGTGTGTGTGTGTGTGTGTGTGTGTGTGTGTGTGTGTGTGTGTAACTGTGTGTTTGCAGTGAGAGGCTTCTTGCTCCATTTGACACGTCCTTTACGTTTAACTGGAGCTTTCACTCAACATTGATACTTTTAGTTTTCTCTCTCGGTTTTCTTTTTTTTTTCCTCTTTCCCTCTGAGTGTTGTTTTAGACATTTTTTCTTTTTCTCCAGCTCCAATTTTGCTTTTACTTTCTTTTCTTTGGCAGTGCAGGGGGCGCGGGGAGGGGGGGGGTAATCTGAGTTCCAGACAAGGTAATGACAGGATTAGATAATACTGCTCAATATGATGATATCACGAGGATTTGTTGGTATGTCGTCCATGTGTTTTACGGCCATCAAACTCCCCAAGTGTCACTTTGCTTTGAGAAATCTTTGAATGCTTCTCCATATGAGAGTTTATGATATACAGTACCTGTGTTAAAGGAAATAAAAACTTGAAGAATTGGTCCTGATATGAAGGCAGAGGGAGAAAGGAACCCAACTCAGAAATGTACAAAAAGTGCAGTTCTGTGACTGGTCACTTGAGGCTGCCTCTCAAAAGCGTGTCAATCCCAATAGATCCCCAAAGCAGAAATAAACATGTTGACATGTTGGTTCATAACACAGTTTGGGTCTCTACGGTTAATTTCTCAGCTGGTGACAACTGTATTGGGGTGAATCTTTGTAAAACGTAACCATTTAACATTATATTAAGGCTTAAAGTAATGCATCGTTAAAGACAGGACTGCTTGAGATCGGACAGCTGTCTACAGGTTTCAGCTGTAGATGTTCAGGCAGACCCAAACAGACAGAGATTCTTCAAGGTGCTGGTTTCAGTAACCGGTCTTCATTCAGCACTCCTTAGCTCCGCCCACACCCCGCCTCTTTGCCCATTTGTGGATTAGGAGCTTCAGGAAACCTGTGGGTGACATCATGAAGGCCGTGTCCATGTTTTAGACAGTCTACGGGTCACGCAGCTATTGATTGGATTTAATGCTTTTTCAAAAAAATATATGTTCACTGCACTTGTATTTGCAGTTAACTAATACATCAAAATTATTTTCTGCCATTTTTGGGAAAACCTCCTCACTTTTTGGCACAATGCTATATTTGAGACCAAATTTTGATATTTCTGACACCACTCTTTCAAGTAGTCTAGAAAAGTATGTGATAGAGAATACAGAAAATAGTACAGTGTAAAATGAATTAGTGATGCTGAATTTGGCTTGAACCAATGTAAAGGAATGCATGTGCTGTTGGCATCCCAGTATTGTTGACTGAATAAATGTTGTGCAATTGTCACAAAGTAATACTGATATCTGAATTTTTCAGATAGAAAGCAGAATTATGTCAGAAAAGAGAGAGTGATGAAGGCAGAGTTATTACAGGAAAGGAAGGCAGCCATAAGGAAGCGTGACTTTCATCAGATTTAATAAGACGTGAACTTTTTGACTCAGCACCTCGGTGCCTTTTTTTCATTGGCCTGCAACCTGCCATCTGCTTCTCATTCACATTCGCAGGAAATTCTCTTCGACCAATCAAATCAGAGCTTAATCTGCCAGACTTCCATTGCCGCGGCCTAAAGGTTAGAGAAGCAGCAGACTGAGTTTTTAAATCCCAGGGCAGCTGGGAAAATACGTCCGCAAGGAGCAGGGATAAGAGATGGTCTCCCTGCACAAAACTTTTTTTTTTTTCTTTTTTTTTTAAATGCCAATTTTGCAACCTGAGTCTTGTTTTTATGGTCGAGTGTTACTTTTTCTGCCCTTTTCCGAATGTTGTCGGGCAGATGCTCAGTTTTATAGATCGCTTATACTCCTACTCCTACAAAAGCAGATTTTATGTCACATTTCATACTTTATATTTTAAAAACGTCCATAAAAATCTAATATTTTCATTCCTTAGAAGAAAAAAAACCACATTCCCTCCCATCATTTAAAATCCTAAACTTTTGGCCTTGACGCTTTACATATAATACAATTTTAGAAAATTTTAGAAATTTAGAAATTTTAATACATAAGTAGAAATGGGGAAATAATTTACGTCTGGCAGAATCAATCAACACAAAGGCAACGAACCATTCCGAGTTCTTTGGTGAGTGACGGCCCAGATGAATAGTGGTTCTGAATCCTCGAGAGCTGGACTTCTCTACGGTGATCGCTACATGGTCTGAACAAAACTAGGTCCTGGTCGCTCGTTGGTCTCGGTTCATTTTCAAATAACATATAGATGTGGAAAAAAACAAAAACACAATTAAAACTGAAAAAAAGCGGTGATATGCGGGCCCTCGCATGCTGCACGGTGGGGTTCCAGCGGGTCGGGGGCCGCCGGCTCCTCGACGTGCAGCACGCGAAGGTCCGCATATTCCCCCTTGCAGTTTTAATTTTTTTTCTCGATCTCGTTCCTTATTGTTTAGCCTTTTTTTTGTCGACTTTGACATCTTCCAAAACTCATGAAAGTTGGTGCCTGATGCAAGTTTCGTGAGGTTTGGAGCATCGTTTGATCTTAAACATCAACTTCCTGTGTCACGGCGAAACATCAAACTTAGCCGCATCGCCCTGGCTATACTATATACAATATACTATATACTATATACAATAATTACTTTTGGGTCACTTTTTGAACGACATGCCACGGGCACACCAATCAACGAAAACAAATTCTAGTGATAACTTTTAATTCCAAACATGTTTAGAGTGCACAGACTAAATTTCAAGTCGGTCCGACAAAATCTGCAGAAGGAGTTTGTTAAATGTTATTACAACGTGTGAATCGCCAAAAATGCCGACTAAATTCAAAATGGCGGACTTCCCGTTGAGTTGACTTAACGGTGCGTTGGAACTTTTTTGTACATCTCGGTGTGATACACATGTCCACCGAATTTCGTGCAAGTAGGTAAATGTAGCCACCTGTGTAGGGGGCGCTAACGAGCCATTTGGCCACGCCCACTCGCGACTCCACTAAAATACAAAATATTTCGCCAGGAGAGACGCTTGATTAACAATAGGGCTTTCGCAGCATCGGTGCTCGGGCCCTAAATATGTTCGAATTTATTGTTCAGAGGAATTTGGGATATCTCTGCTTTAAAAAATAAATAAATAAATAAATAAAAACATTGAAATGATTAATTGATTTGCAAAGTACTTGGTGAAAGGTGAAATATCACAACCAAAACTGTCTGAACTTCATTTTGCAGTTTTGTAGTGCCTTGTAACGGTAAAGTCTCCTTTTATTTTTGTGTTTATGATATTGTCATCTTTTACACATGTATCTCTAAAAGGATTTGAAGTTGAATAAATAATTCTTGTTTTCTAAAGTACCTTAACTTCTTTTAAAGGAGCTCAACTCTTCATACCGATCGGTTCAGAAGGACAGAAGTCTTTTCCTGCTGATTCTGTCCAAACCAATTTTCATACTAACCTCTTGACGAGCAGCTCCAGCTGTACTTTCCAAGTGTGTGTGTGGCGGCAAACCAAGTGTTTTCTTTTTTTTTTTTTTTTTTGTGTATATCCATATTCAGGAAGATGAAGGTTTTCCCAGGGAATTTCAGCAGAGTCTAGTTCTTCCGATGCTTTTTGTTACCGGTCTGCGTGGAATAACACCAGATGGGAGGAGTGATAAATCTTTCTTCTTCTGTTTCTGTTTCTCTGATCTTTTATGAATTTTCTTTTTTAACTCGTAACTCTTTTTTTTTTTTTTCTTACTTTCTGCAGAGCTTAATCCCAAAGGTAAGTGTTTTTAGTAGAGTTGGATAGAATAGAACAAGTAGAAACACACACCGTCATTATTATAGTATACATATACATGTATATGCTGAATTTTGACAGATACACCCCCATATTCTTACATATTCACATTCCTATACACTCATAGAAATGCGCATATTATCAAAACTATACTTTATGGTTTCCAAACACACACACACACACACACACACACACTGCTGTATATACAGGAAACGACTGCTGCCTACTGTTTATGTTCATGTTATGTGATACTTGGCAAGAGTCTGGACACACATACACACACACACACACACACTTGTACACATACATATTTCCTCACTCTGTGGAAAAATGTAAATATCCATTTATATTCATTTATCCTTTAAAACTCGATGCAGTTTACTCAGAAATACCATCTGTCTCACACACACACACACATCCACACGCACACAAATATATACAGAGGTACATAAAACTCCTTGAGTCTCATATTTTACCACACATCTCTTTTTTACACTCGCAGTAACACACACACACACACACAGGAGTGTTCCTAGTTGTCAAAGCTTGTTTGTTTTAGTCCGTCTGAGTTTATGTGCTTTGATACAGAATAGGATGTCCTGTAATCTATAGTGGGTTTAGAGGCCCTGCAGTAGTGTACACACACACACACACACACACACACTATCGAATAACATCAGTCAGAGTCACTGTATTGATTAAAGGTTTTTATTTAGTATATCGGACAGAACGGTTAAAAAAAAAAATACACTCGCATGAGGCGAACGTTCGCTTCGTTTGGTCTGAACACACCGTCGGATTTTAAGACGCGTGCGTAAACTGAACACATGACGATGTTTAAAGAGTCTTGCACACGCTGCCATGAGTAAGCATCTTATATGCTAGCAAAGGACAATAGGTCTAACTATTGTACGTCCTCATTTCCTGGCACGATGTAGATAAAGGCTAATTCAAATCATAATGTGTACAAGAAAGAGCATCGGTAATTATACACTGTAGTTTTAAAAAAAAGCATGAATGACCAGCATACAAAAGCACATTTTGTAGATGGTGGTCTGTAAAATCAGCGCACTTCCTTTGGATTCGATGCGTCGGTCTGAGCTGCTGATTTCCCGGACAGATCTAGTCGCCTCCATTCGCGATAGCTCTGAAAATGAGGTCCGTCTGTTTGTCTTGTTTTAATTCATTAAATCTTTTGAAAATGTTATAACGATTTCAAGATTGCAGAATTAAGAGATTTAAGATCAAGACCGTTTTATTTTCAAATGCACAAAAAAAAACCAACGTCAATAACACAGCGTAAAGAAATTCTCACTTCGCTTGTCCTCCCTAACCTTAACGAGAAAATGTATATAAATATTTACAAAATCTAAAAAAAACACACAAAAAAACCCACCCTCAAAGAATAAATAGAGACGCTTAAGTCAACACCAAAGCATTATACTTGGTTAAAGGTGTTGATCGCTGTTGCATAGCAGGAATATCAGATTACTGATACGCTGGATGGGGAACCGTGGCCGTCATTCGGCACTCAGAATTCCACACCTGGTCCTCCTTCTCATTTAATGCCCATAAATACTGCGGCATATGATTTATCAAAGACCCGAGCGCGCTGTGGTTGTTTCATTTCGTGGTTTCTTCTGTGGTCCACATACAGAAATGAGCGCGTGTACATTACATGCGGTATATTGCATTCAGTCACACACACACACACACACACACACACACACACACACACATGGGTGACATCACTGCAGCTGTGGTGAGAACCTGATCCTGTACAGTGGTCCTCTGCTCAAATAAACTCTGTGGTCTCTCTCTCTCTCTCTCTCTCTCTCTCTCTCTCTCTCTCTCTCTCTCTCTCTCTCTCTCAACCTCTCCACCTCTCCTCTCTGTCTCTAACATACCACACACACACTCAAACACACTCAAACACACTCAAACACACACACATACACACAGATTACAGCTAATTGGAATCAGTCCTCTGAGACGACAGCACAAAGGATGTACAACAGAAGTGGTTGTCGGTTGTTACTTTAAGTGTGCTTATCAGCTTGACAAAGCCTCATTTCCTTCCATCATCCTTATTGCGAGCGGGCTATCGGGAGGGAGGTCAAGGGTCAGAGGTCACAGCATGTGGTTCAACTATTAAAGATTCAACACAAAAATAAAAAAAAATAAAATAAAAGACATTCTGAAACAGCGGCTTTGCAGAAGACTAAAACTCTCGCAGGACCAGGCAAGTCGATGAATTGAAGAATGTGCAAGACAAACACGGAAACCTCAGTTTACTGTAACTGAGAAATTGTGTTTAGTCACTTACTCAGTCTTTTGCTTCGCTCCCACTGCAGGCCTCCGTTCCCCAATTTCTGAACTGAAACATCTCAAACACCCGCAGTCGGCTGTTTTTTTTTTTTTCTTTTCTTCCCACTCCATTGCAGTGTCGCCTCAGAGGGACCGATTGTCATCCTTTATCGTGGCCGTTTAAAAAAGCAACAACAACAAAAAAAAAAAAACGACCAAACCCGCCACCGTTTGCTGCAGGTCAACAACGTGACATTTATTTATTGCCACGGGAACACGGAGAAGTTCGGAACCGGCGTTTTGAATTCGGGTCCTGTGTGGGTGACGTGAGTCAGAACATGACTTCAGCAGATGCACGCTGCATTTGAGTCATTTGGAAAAAGTAATGATGTGCGTTAATGAAGGCCTGTTTCTGCTCACAATGTCCAGAAAATATAAAAGAATTCATAGATGAGTGGAAAAAAAAAAAAAAAAAAACTTCAACGGCGTCGAAAAAACACAGCCCCCTCATTCATTTCAATGAGACCACCGACGTTGATACTTGTCGGATCAGTTTTGAATGCGTTGCAGCGGTGGCTGAAAGCGTTATATTTTCAGGTTGTGCCGTTTCCTGTTCCTCTGGTACTCCAACCACAAACCACACCATTTGTTTTGCTGTGAAATACACGTCGATATAGTGACATTTAGCCAGAAAATACACGTTAACACCTTTTATTAAATTGCTTCAAAGTCTTCACTTTTACTTTTGGGGTTTTTCTAGTGTCATGTATTTTAGTGCAGTACAAGGAAATTGTTAATTGTTGTAGATTAAAAGTTTCTCTCCTGCAGTGTAAAGATTCACTTTTGCATCAACAAACAAACTCGAATCCAGATTTAGGGACTGTGGGAGTTGAGTTCTCCCTCTAGATTTATTTTCCTCTGCCTTTTGTCTTTTCAGTTTCTGCAAACTTGTGAAACCTGGTCAAATTATTTTAAAATCCCAATGTTGACAAAGTGGGGTTTTTTTTCCACTTCCCTCATTCTTGTTAATACAAATTGAAGCCATCGGTCAATGTTGTTGTTTAAGTTTAGTTCAGCATTTCCTTGACAATTTCCAGTGATCCTTGAGGGGACAACTGTAAAGCCAGTTAGTAATACACAGTAATACGAAGACATTTCGTACGCAAGTTAAAGACAAAATCAGGGATAAATATTTTAGGCGGATGTGGTTTAAGGGATGGGGGTTCAGTTCAGTTGTAAAAACTAGTAGAATTTTGATGTTTAACACATTTCCATGTCTTCCTGTGAGGTTTGTGTCCCATTTGTTACTATAATTAATATATTGAACATAAAACATCTCCCGAGGCGCCTTAATAGTCTCGCTGATGTGATGCTTGGAGAATTATTCTTAAATTTACACGCTCACACACACACACACTCACACTCACACACACACACATACACAATACGCAGTCACCACGCAGGTAAATCTCCGTACTGAGGGTGTAACCTGCTGACGACAGCCGGGGAATGTACGGAGGTGGGGTGGAACAAGACCAGATTTACAACCACACACACAAAGTGGTGACTAGCAAATGGCAAAGCTGAATTTGAGGTGAAGAAGTGTTTCCCCTGGACTTTTTTTTTTAAATTTTTTTTTAAAAATTATTTTAAATCCCTTCCCGATCCTTGCGCCATTCCTCTTACCCTTTTACCTTTCTATTCTAATATCCAATTTTCTCTCATCTTGTCATCTTTATTTTCATCTGTTTTTTTTTCTGTTCTTTCTTTGTCATCTTTTAACTTCCTTATCTCTGTAACTCTGTGCTTATATTTTCTCCTCTATGCTTTCCCTAACCATCGAGTTTTTGTTTTTGTTTTTGTTTCAATGTTAAAGTCCACACAGCAATCTGACCCAACAAACGGGAAACCTCAAAACATCCTCGCTAAGTCAAAGTTTAAAGTCAAAAGGAGCATAAGGAAACGTAATAAAAGAATTCAAGTCCCTGGCAACAATCTGACGTTCACTTTTGACACATCCTGAAATAGCTTTGAAAGATACTGAAAGAACCTATTTCTTCTGAAGAGGAATCCACATCGGCATTTTTATTTTATCTTATTTATTTTTTTGACATTTCTAGACGTGTCTCTCCCACTCCAAGATTACTTCTTAGTGGACCGATAAAAATAACATGACTGAAACCATAAACCTTGCAATTATTCATCTGTATATTCCTCATTAACCCTCAATGAATTTACAGGTAAACTTTTTTTTTTTTTTTTTTTTTTTTTTTTTGTCAGTAGAAAGTAGCAATTTCAGCCACGTAACATTTTATTGACATTTAAGTAGTACTTTTGTGCCACTAATATCTCATTTTTGGTTTATATGTTCAGTTTCAGCATCATTTTCCCACCACAGCTGTTGTGCTGTGCAGGAATCACTTTGACAGAGAGGTCTTTTAAAGGCCCCATACCTGTTTCTGTCTACAGTGTTTATCCATTTACTACATATCATATACACTTTACCATCATCATGATCATTTTCCAAAGCATACCTCTGTTTTTTTTTTTGTTTTTTTTTTTTAAATGTTCCCCTTCCTTTCAGGCAGCGAGTGGTTTCATTCATTTCAGTATGTTATGAAATTCAACTTGGACAGACTTAAAACCTGCTCGAGTCAGGCAATCCATCACAGTGTACATCATGTCTGGCCCGATTACCGTCAAAGCTGCTTTAAAACACGGCGGTGTGGGGCTTGAAAAACGGTCATCTGTAAAATATTTTGGAGTATTTGTGATGTTTAGTAAATGGGCTGAAAAATGTAGAAATACAATCTTCAAATAAAACGAGGGAGGGAAAAAAAAAAAAAAAAAAAAAGGAACAACTTGTATTTGGGAAAAGTAAAAAAGGGTTGATAGTGTGTTTTGGTTTGGGATCTGGATCTGATATTTTCACTGGTTAAATGGTCATCATTTCTTAGCTTCAGCTTTCATGCTGTGTTCGTCTGCTTTGTGAGGAAATTCAACCTCGAAAATTTCTAAGTAAACCGAAAAAAGGAGAAAAACGGATGAAAACCAGACAACAATAAAGTATCTTGACTGCCCTGAAAAGCATTTGGAACAACGTTTGGGCTTCTTATTTTTATATTTAGCAATGTCCCTGGGTATTCTCTTTGACAACGTGTGTACCTAACCCTCTGTGCTGTGTTTGTTGGATGTGATTCGTTGTATAACCGTTCGGCCATGCAGAACGAAGGGTCAGCGAAAAAAATAAAAAATAAAATTAAAAAAAATGAAGCGAGTGAGTCGAGAAAGAAAGCGGACACCGGTCCTTCTTCTTCCTCTTTATAAAACTCCATCCATTTTCTTCCCCTCCTCTCGCCTTTCCTCTGTTTTCTACTGTTTTCTTTGGCTCCGCCTCGTCCCCTTCTTCTCCCTCGGGCCTCGCTTCGCGCGTTCAAACCGAATGAAATTATCCACGTGATCACGTAGTAATTGCTCAGTCCTGAATGAAAAGGTGCACGGTAGTTGCGGGTAATTATTGCTATCTGTAATAACCTGGAACTTTCCATAATTAAACCGCCCCCCCTCCTCCTCCTCCCCCTCCCTCTCCCCCCCCCCCCGGCCCCTCCCCCTCCCACCCCCAAGCTGTCAATCCTCATACAATTTCTCTTTCAGTCTGCCATGCTGGTTTATTTCCACTCGTTTTCTCCCTCTGCCGTCGTCAGCTCGCCTGCCCCTCCTCTGGTTACCTCGCGCCGTCTCTTCCTAACAACTGTTTTCCTCCATCCCTCCTCCTCCCTCGCTCTGTTATTCTAGCTAAGTGTAGATTTCTGCCAAGCTCAGCACTGCTTAGGCTCAGAACATCGTCGTAGTTGGCCTTAACTCGCCTCCTCTCTCTTTTTTTTTTTTCTTCTCCTCTTCCTTCTCAAAATTTCCCCCCTTCGCTTCTCACAAAACTTCCCTTTCGGATCTCCGACCGACACGCCTCCACACTGTGGTGTTGATGTTGAGTCTCTCGGTCTCGTAGCTCTCAGATAGTCGTGTAATCTGAATATCTGCAGTGTCGACTCGACCGCTGTTTGGAGAGGAAAAAAAAGCCTTAGAGGCGACGTGTCGACCTCATTCGAGTCATCGTTGGGGGGGATTTTGCCGGTGACGGGCGCCGCTTAAAGGGGAAGTGGCTCCAACTCCGGTCGTTCTTCAGGAAAAGAGCAAAAGGAAAAAGGAGATCGGCGTGTGGCATAAAACATTACAGAACGAATCAATTATTATTATTAAATATTTGCTTTTGTAGTAGCGATCGTTGCCGTTATGGCACAAGTAGAAGCTATTCCAGTGATTATAATAATAACTCGAGAACCACCACAGGTGCTAGCGCCTACACGGTGATTAAATAAAATGGAAAATATTTTATTTTTTTTATTTTGATGTATTTACTTTTTCCTAGGAGTTCCCAAGGTCCTCCAGTCCAGGTTCAGTCTTCCTCTGGCGTTGGTGTGTGTACCTTCCTCTCCGGCCAAAACCACCAAGTTCAAAATCACCGTGGACACCAACCAGCCGCCCGTTAACCTCGGCTCCGTCTTCCGAGGTAACACGCAGCTCACTCGCATCCAGAGACACGTGCGGACGCCGTTTCTCAGTTCTCCGAGCAATCGAGGCTCTTCATTTCAATCACCGATCCTATAAACGACATTGCTTTATTTGTTTACGATGTTTTTTTTCTGGTGTGTGTGAACAAGGGAAGAATGAGATTTAAAGCAAAAAAAAAAAAAAATTCCGATATTAGTGATAAAACAAATAAAAAAAATTTGCACAGGCCTAATTGCACACGTCTGTTCTGTTCTTCTGAAAAGGACAACCTCACCCAGCCGAGGATTCCTATTGGCTGAGCACCGGTGACGTGAGAGTTGGTGGAAAGCTAGCCAATGAAACAAGAGGCATTTGTAACTGTGTCATTGTGTGTACATTTCTATGAATAATCAACAGTGATATATCTCCGCGTGGTTTTTTTTAATATTCATACCAGTCTGTTTATGCTTGTTTATTTATTTATGATTTTGTGTGTGTGGCTGCGTGTTTGAGCTCTGGGAACTTCTCCTCGGTTTTCCCAGTTATCTGACGATCAGCCACAGTCAGCAACTCTGACGTCTAAACACACGGCGTTCGTACTGATTGTGTCCTTTTTTTTTTTTTTTGCGTGTGATGAGGGATTTATATTGTGTGTCTTTGTGAGCGGGGTGCGACTGGAGCTCGTTCACCTTTGCTGGCGTCCTGCATCGTGATAGGCCGTCCTATCTGTCTCATCGCGCTGCTGTGTGTCTGTCGGCCTCTTCTCTGCAGAGTTTTCAGCGAAATCAGAAGATAAGGATGGGAGTACTTTGGCTTTCCAGTTTCTGTCAGGAGCCAAGGTTACCGTGCTGACCTCAAAGACCTCCCGTGAGTCTGACAACAGCACTACATAATAAACAGGATTTCCATAAGACACTGGTTTGCCTCCATCAAGGCTGGTTTAAATATTAAAATCAGCCTCGGGTCTGTGATACAATCCTGTTTCAAGGGATTATAATTTCCAAGCCATATCTACACCTGCTGATATCTTGAGATTCCTCTTAATGACTTTTAATAAGTGCTGATGCTTTGTCGACGCCCGTCAGTGTTTTTGGATCGCTTTGATTCCTTTCTGTAATTGCCTGAACTCTTTTAATTATCTTTGGATAACTTGTCTTGAGCCCTTCGTAATGTCTTAACAATAAGCAACCTCTAACCAGTAAAGAAACATCTTCTCGTTGTGATCATCATTAATCATTTCCTCGACGGTGTAAAAATATGCAGCACCGACACCTTTTAACATCTTATAATGTGGCCTCTTGATATCACCGTTAAAAGCTTGACTGAAGACTTTTCTATACTCTTTTTGATAACTTTTTATTCCTCTCACCACTTCCAGTGTTTCCCCTCCTATTATCTGAAAGAAACAAAATACGAACGTACTCATAGAACAGCAGTTACGTCCAGTAACTACTATTTATTTTCACTCGGTTACTTTGCACCCGTTTCATTTTTTTAACTGAGAGTCGCTCGTGCATTTTTCTGCCACTGAAAGTTGCACCAATTTGTCTGTTTCTCTTTTCTATTTCCTTACATTCATACAATGCGGTCATTATTATTCTAAAACAATTTTTTTGAACCCAACTCATCCTTTTCAGCATTTATCAATAGTCCTAATTGCCAACGTAGCATCACCAGCCTCCGTTAAACGTGGCCGCCTCGTTCTTTGTTTCCCAGAGCGTTACCGTATTCAGAGCGACAGTTTCGAGGACATGTGGTTGGTGGTGAAGGAGCTGGTTAAGAGGTTCGACCAGCATTTCTCCAAACTGGGAGTCAAGGACTTCAAGAAAACCTTTAGCGGACCGCTCCCGCTGCAGGAGTACTTCCTGTCCGTAGACCACCACTTCCAGGTACAAACGCACAACACCTTCGATGTTACAAATTGCACAAATTGTGTGGTCTGTCCAGATGGCAGACATGTCTGTCAATCCACCGGTGTCACGTGAAACACGTCTGAAATATCTGCTCTTTTACATCTTTTTTGACCGTTAAAAAGTGAAACTGGCATTAACAGTAGTAACATTTCTCTCTCTCTCTCTCTCTGTGTGTGTGTGCGTGTGCGCGTGCGCGTCAGCTGCGTGTCGGTGCGCAGCAATATCAGGACCTCCTGTCGGAGCGAGCGGTCCAGTTCAGAGCCATCCAGCGCCGTCTGCTGACTCGGTTCAAAGACAAAACCCCGGCACCCCTGCAGAACCTGGACACGCTGCTGGACGCCACTTACAGCCAGGTGAGACTCGGGTTGATCTCTCAGACGCAACCTCCGCGTGGACTCAGGGAGTAGAAAGGCATCATCGACAGGAGCCAGTTCAGGTCAGGCCCCGAGCCAGATGAGAAAGATGCGGGACGGCAGATGTTCCATCGGGCCTGATAACGCTTTAAAAACTCCCAGGAGATGGAGGGAAAAGAAACACTCATGTGCTCTCATGTCTGTTGAAAGTTATGTGACTTTTTGTGCGTGTGTGTACGTGCGTGTGTGTGTGTCCAACAGGGTGTGATCTCACAGCTAATCGCCTAAACACAGGAAGTCCATAAATCATCAGAATACAACCCTCACGCTGTAAATCTGCGCTAACACGTCATCACTGCGTGTCCGTGTGTGCGCTCGTACGTCTATATTTGCGAGGACCAATTAGAGCTTCAGATTCTGCGAGTGGGAAACATTTGCGGAAGGTGTGGACATTTTGGCGAGTCCTCACGTTGTGACACCTTGAAAGGGCTGTTCGAAGCTTGGAGTTTGGGGGGGGGGGGGGGGGGGAGGTTGGGTCAGGGGGTTAGGCGTATGCTCGTGATTGTTAAGGTCAGTGGTGGTGGTGGGGGGGGGGGGGAGGGGGGGGGGGCTCTATGAGTTGTCCTCAAAATGATAGAAAAACACGCGGCGTAGCTCGGGTCCGCCCGACAGCTGATTTTAATACAAAGCAGCCGTTAAGCTCTTGTCCTGCTCTTTGTTTAACTTTGACGTATGGGAGGGTGGAACTGTATTAGTGTCACTGGGATATTGTGTGTGTGAAAAGTGATGGTTGCTTGCCCCCGCTGTTTACTCAAGAGGCCGACTTGGCGGCCATCGCTTCCACCGTCCATTAGCTTCTCGTTAGCGTCGCGAAGGCCCCGGCTGACATCATCGCTTCGTTAGCTGTCAGTGCGTCACCGTTTTGGATCGGAGACGCTCTCCCCGTCCGGCGGCCGCGGGCCGACAATGCAACCGTTCGATGCAAATTCAACGTGCGCGGGCTCGGAGACTTTTGCTGGAGCCCGACGAGATGGGAATTAATGAGCTCGCTGTAGTTCTTAATGCCGCTCTAACCCAAATAAACAGAGCTCACCTCGGGGTTGGCTCGGTTCTCGCCAGGATAAGCAGTCGAGGAGCCCGATCTAAACACGTCTGCCCTTAATGTTAATACGCTCGCTCTGTTTAATGTCTCCCGCCTTCCACGGTTCCGTCAGCAACACATACCAGCAATGTTTTGTTTTGTTTTTTAGACATGATGAAAGGAGATAATAAATTTTTTTTTAAAAACGACCAATCAAGCAGGAGTTTCGATAGATTTCAAAGAGCAGCGTGTTGATTCGGTTGCGCTAGTCGCCGTCGAGGTTGCAGTTTGCGACCGAATATATAACCGTCACCTCACCTCAGAGAATCCACGGTGGCGGCAAAAAAAAGAAACGGGGCGAGGCTTTGTCCGCTCTGGAAACATGGCGGTGGCCCGAAATTTTCTTTCACAACAGTTTCTCGCCGGAAAATCGACGACTCAGCAATTAGTGTCGTGCTGGCGGGACAGAGAAGACCTTAATTTCTGGTCGGTAGTTCGGTGGTTTTAAAAAGTTGCGACGTCGACCAGAAGTCGATTTCAAATCACGTCCGCCTGTTGATGTTCGCTTCTCGCAGTTTCGGTCAGCCCTTTGTTTTTCGCTGTACCTGTAGGTTTTACACAAGAGTATACACTCTTAAACTTTACCGTTGTTATTTTTTACAGAGAGTTTAATCCAGGAGTGCTGATTTAAAAACGACACCTCGTCGTATACTCGGGGCCGGGAGGTGCGGACAACATTTAAATCGGTAATTCTGGATGTAATGACTTAAGTGGTTGAAGGAAATAATAGAATTGATGGAAAAGTCTGCTGAGTTCAATACGTAAATGACACCGCTTTACTGCAGCGGTCTCCAACCTGTAGCTCGCCAACTAACAGTAGCAGCAAATTGCGGTGGGTTTAAACGATATGCAAGTGTTTCCCAACACACTGACTCAGTCGGGCCGGGTCGTTCAGGTGTATCGACAACCGCCATTTCAGCATTTTTCAGCAATGCACACGCCGTTGAATATAAACTGCTGTGATACAAAAATGTGCTCGAAGAAGTCTTCAGCTGCTTTGGGTCGGAGCTCAGCTGTGTAGAATAAATGTTCACTAAACACGAGTAGCTCTCGGACACTTTCATTTTATCAAAGTAGCTCCAAGAGGATAAAAAAATTTAAAAAAGACAATGAAGACGCCCGCTTTCCTGTCATACGCTTTACCATATCACGATAATACAACATCCAAAATCAAAGACGATACCTCGTCTCATATTCATAAATTGCTCAGCTTTACCATTAATATTGGTTTGAGTGTCTCACTATGATGTGATCATATCACGTGTATTCAAAGGTTTACCACAAGTCTCTGTACAATCATTTGTGTATATATATATATATTTGTATATATATATATGACTATAAAACTTGACGTGACCTTATAACTCACGCCGCTGACGTCCAGTCGGCAGTTTGAACCGCCCGTCAAACCCGCCATCGTCTCCCGTTTGAAGATCTTCCTCCTCCGGCTAATGCTTTCTGCTGTCACTTCTGTCCATCACCCTTTCTTTACTCTCTCTCTCTCTCTCCCTCCCTCGTCTCCCTCGGCTTCCCGCCATCCAGCGGCTCGCATGCGGGAAGTTTCCGACACACTATACACTCTGTAATGTATACACACCCGCCATAATGGAGGCTATCGACGGCCGGTCGGAAGAGTGATGAATGCGTCAAATTAATAATTCATGTCAGTATTAAGAGTCATGCTGGGGAGAGGGGGGAGGGGCCAGCTCAGCAGTTTGGCTTCTGTAACATCACGCATTTGTTTTTGTTTTTTTTGTGTGGATGCATCCCGTCATCATTTTTATTAGAAGATGTGGACGGGGAAGTGGGACAACCTAAAATCAACTCTGCTATTCATTTGGTTTCGATTTCTATTTTTAGTTTTCGGGTTTCCTTCAAATAGCTCTTTCTAATCTTCTGTTAGTTCGTGCTGATCCGCAAGCAGATTCATCTTCATTTATGTTTCGAGGGCGCTCCGCTCCGAACTTTTTGGACGACTGTTTCTGCTGTTTTTTCGCACCGTGACGTCGAATCAGTTTTTAACCCGCAAAGCTCCGGAGACCGGCGGCGACGTGTTCTACTTCTCCTCACGTCGTTAGACGGCGGCTGGCGGACAGCTTTTAGGCGCGTTACCGCCTCCTTCTGGCGGGAGTCACGCATTACAACCCGGCGCCGGTAAAAAAAAAAACAGGGGAAAAACGGGAGAACAATTGTCGCATACACTCATAGATTTTTTTTTTTAAATGATTATTTATATATAATAACGACTATTAGAATATTCAGAAATCATGTCCCATCGCCATCCCTTTTTAAAAAAAAAATGTAAGTCCCCCTTTTTAGCTTCCCGTTCTACTAGCTGTACGTCGACACCTTGCTCCGGGGCACTTCGGTGGGCCTAGAGGTAGGAGTGTCGGCACCGGGCACGTCACTCGATCAATCAAAATCTGCCACCAGCTGAAACCTTGTTGGACTTTTACTTTAGGGAGCAGAACATTTTGTGTAGGTTTACCACCACGAGGCTCCGCGGCTCCGTTCCTGCGGCTCCACTGTTGTTAGAACGATAAAGGAATGTGTGGCCAATCGGGAATGCTGGCGGGCCGGGCAACCTCCTTTCATTTCGGCTCGGAGGAATGTCTGCCGGGTACATTTCCTGCATCAATCTCGGGTGATGGCGGGGGATTTCCCCCCTCGTTAGCGGTGTTGTGTGTCTCCGCATGCGGCGGCCCGGGCCGGCCATCGGCGGCGAGCCGTCGGAGATAAGAGGCGCGGGCTCCCATGCGAGAACGCTCTCGCGGTCGGCTTTGCGTTTATGCGGCGCGGGATAACATTTCCATTGTTTCGCGCTGCCGTTACGGGCCCTATGCTTTATTCATGAATGCCTGAGAGCTAGCGGGCCACGTCCGACTTTATATGCAAAGAAACTTTTTTCATCTGCACGACTACGGTGGCCGGAATCCAAAATACACCCCCGGAGCTCGAAGCAGCCGAAGATGATTGATGAGTTTCAGAATAGGGTGAGACCCGTGAATGATTGTCCGTTGTGTGTCAGAGCGGCCGGTGGAGAAGACAAACCGGCCGTGGACAGAATCCACCGGTTCGGTGGGCTCGGAGGTCATTTGCAGCTCCGTGAGTGCGTCTGTCTTCTGTCCCGGTTGGATGTGTGTTTTTCTCCTCCACCCCCTACCCCCCCCCCCCCCTCCACCCACCCGTCACTCCTTAAAAAGTCATCAGTCATCACGGCCCCTATATTTTACTCTCTCCCCTCTAACTGGTGTTTGATTCATCTCTGTCTTGCCAGAGGTTGAGCGTGGCATTTGCGCTTCTCGCTCTAACTTAAAACGCTAACCTCTGAAAATGTTGGACGGCGAACACGGGATTGTCACTCAAAGACACAAAAAAACCCCCAGAAAAGTCCTTCAAAGAGTTTGTGGAAATGAATGAAGAAAAAAAGGCCAAAAGGGGGCCACAAAAAAAAAAAAAAAAAAAAAAAAAAAAAGGTTTCAGTCTCCATAAATATTTTCCTCGGCGCCGTTTCCTCTGGAGGTGAAACGTCCGTCGTTTGTTAGTATTAGCATTAGCGCCGGGCTAGCAAGCGCTGCCGTCTGGGAGGTGGTGGCGGTGGGGTGAGGGGTGGCGGGGGGTGGGGGGTGAGGGGTTTCGGGAGCCAGGCTGAGTCTCCCTGTAATTACGAGTTCAAACGCTGGAAGAGGGCGGCCCGCTGACTGACGGGAGGTGACTGACAGGCCGTCCAGGGGCCTCGCGGGGCCCCTAATGAAGGCTTCTGGTAGACAGCGGCTTGATTTATCTGGCCCCAAATGGAGCTCTAAACATGGCTAAACACAGATCCCACTGTGGAGAGCAGGACCACCGCCATTAACGGCCGGGCCTCTCACGCCCCTGTGTGTGTGCATCCAGGAGTACATGAGGGAAGTGTGCATTTGGAAGCAAGGGTATACTGTGATGTGCATTTTTGTGTTTTCCTATTCAGGAGTCGTGTGTGTTCGTGCGCGTAATCGCATTTGAGCGTTTAGCATTCGGCGGATGATGTCAACGCGTTTCCCGTCCTCGTATTCGAACGTGCGCTGGCGATGTATCGACGGAGTCCTACGAGTATTGGAAGGAATCCAAATGGATGCAAGACAAAACGTCGAAATGAACAATGGGTGCAAGGACACCTGTTTCAAGGACGGTGCAAACGGATCCGAAGGTTCAGACCCGATTCAGAACGCGGTAAGAGAAGCAAAGAGGCCCAAATAGAGACTCAAGCAGCCAAAGTAAAACAAACAACAACAATAACAACAAAAAAACATCCATACGTGCAGTCAGGTTGCCTCCTATGAGCCCCCTATTCTCTATGAGCTCCAACAGATATATATACATATATATATATTCATATATATAATTTGGACCTATTCTCGGTGGTTCTCGGTTGCCACGGGAACCAAGAGGGAGCCGTGTCTTCCTGTGTCAAGCAAATGGGTCTCGTTTTATTTGTTCTCGGATCTCACGTTTCTGTTTATAATTTTTGCTCAAATTTAAGACTGCTTTGTGTAAATAGAAAAATACGTTCATGTTTTATTTCATGGAACAATTTTGTAAATTAGCATTTAAATACCTTCAAGTGAAATGGGAGTCATATTTTTTTGGCGCTGGTGTCCTAAACATACGCAGCTCTAACAGACACGCACGGAGGTGCTCCGATGGTTTAGTGCGCACTTGATCTGTGTGTTTGTAACAGCAAGTACTCTCGTCTCAGCTGACTGTCGGTGCGTTAACACATTAACGAGTGTGTGTTCAAGAAGAGGGGTTAGAGTGTGTGTGTGTTTGTGTGTGTGTGTGTGTGTGTGTGTGTGTGTGTGTGTGTGTGTGTGTTTATCCGGCATGAATGGCAGCCTCTTAGGTGCCTTGTGTGTTTGAAAATCAGATTAAAGGACCGATGGGAGCCGAGAAACTTCCTCTCTCTCCCCCTCTCGCTCGGTGTGTCTCTCCCCTCTCAATCATTTTATGACTTCCCCCAAGAGACGTTTCACCCCAAGAACACACATTTACACCCATCAGTGCTTTCTCTCTCTCTCTCTCTCTCTCTCTCTCTCTCTCTCTCTCTCTCTCTCTCTCCCTCTCTCTCTCTCTCTCTCCCCCCCCCATCACACACACTGAGAGCCTTCTCGAGGCTGAATGAAGCTCAGAGGAGCGCTGGTGGTCTGGTTTGTTTTACTTCGGAGGCTCTGTTTATGTGACTGTCTGTCTTATCAATGAATGGCTGTCTTTCATTCAGCTGACTGACACTCGATGTTCTGTGTACGCCACCGTGTGTGTGTGTGTGTGTGTGTGTGTGTGTGTGTGTGTGTGTGTGTGTGTGTGTGTGTGTGTGTGTCTGTCTGATGGGGGTCAGCTGTCTCCTGGGTGCTCGATTTTGCCGTTTTACCTCCGAATGAGGAGCAAACTATACTTACCCCCCCCCCCCCCCCCCCCCCCACACACACACACACAGTGCATTAAGATTCACAGAGCCTTATAGCCATTATTTTGATTCGTATTATGTCTTTCTAAATCGACAGTGTCATGTGTCAGCTGTTCACTTCGACCTCTTGTGAATTGTCCACAAATATGAGCATCCAAAAATGTTATTCATTGTTGCTTTTTAAAAAAAAACGACCTACATGACATTATATGAGACGCATTTTAATGCATTTTACTTTCCACCGTTGAACAATGATTTAAATGTGTAATCTTAAAGGCATCACATGGAGAGACAAACTTAGTTTTAGATAGATCTTCTGTTCCAAGTAGCATTAGGTCATGAAAAAAAAGAAGTTGTTTTTTTAAATTGGTATGCTTCAGATTTTGATTTTGTAAAGCGTTGTAATATCAGCAGGATCAGATAAATGTTTGTGATGTCGCTTCGCTTCCCAGCCCAAACCAACACTGGGATCGGGTTTGGTCCAAGTCTGGCTCTAATTTCTCTTAATTCCCTCAGGCTTGATCAGCTCGAGTTTCATTTTATTTATCTTCCCCAGATTTTAATCAGGTTCAGGCTCATTAAGTGCTGCAGCGGGCTGCGAGTGGGATAACACACAATCCATTTCGGTTCCGTCAGGCCACATTTTTTGGACCCAACTTATGCCATAAGTATGGGGGAAGAAAAAAAAAAAAAACATGGCGGGAAGGAAGAGGATGAAGCATCTGTGCTGTTCTTTATCAGACAGGCATAGATGACCTGCCAGAGGATTTCCTCATAGATGTGGTGGAGCGGGAGGAGACTTTATTATTAACATATGGATGTGGTTGGGGTTGGGAAGGGTGAGAGGCTGTCAGGGAGAAGGATCAGAGGGGGAAATTCAGAGAAAGATAGAAAAGATAGAGATGAAAAGAAAAAGACAAGAAAGACAGAATTGCAAAAAAAAAAGGAAAAAAAAAAAAGAGAGAATGGTGCATATACCAAATGTGAAGACATGGAAAAGCAGAAAGAGGTGGAAGGAGGATGTTGAAAGAGACAGCACGGTACTGAATGAAATATAAAGACATATAGAGATGGAAATAAAGATTAGTACGAAAACAGAAAAGGGAAAAAAATGATATGCAAAGATAGGAGAGGGATTAATACACAATGCATCTCTATTTGAAGTTTGTTTTGAATGCAGTGCTGATGGTGATGCAAAGCAATTCACTCGTACACTATTCAAAGATGGAAATGAAACAGGAAATATAAATGATCCAGACAGAACGAGTCATGAAATGTACATAAAGCAACAGAGATAGAAGTCACATAAAAAAAATAAAATGAGGCAGATGGAGGAAGAGAGAGTCGTAAACGATGTCCTCCTCCCTCCTTCCCTTCGGTCTCCGTCCTCTGATCCAGCAGTTGAAAGAGTCAAAGAACAAATCTCACTTTTATTGTCTGGTGGTTCTTACCATCCATCTGCTTTCATCTGTCTGCTGTCTGTCCTGCAAATGACACGAGTGATCCGATCTTTCCATCACGCCACAGAGGAAGTCGACGGAGTCTGAAGAAAGAGAACGTCAGAGTTTAAATGAGAAAGAACAAAGGAAATATGAATTAATTATGAAGATCAAAGCCTTGTGACCAAAATTGTTAAAGAAAAGAGGAAACGCAAGATTGACATTTTAAGACAAAGCAAGAAAGAGAATTATTCGAAATTTGCCAAAGCTGGAAACGTAGGAAGAAAACAATTAAAAGCCACATTGTGAGGACGAATAACTCGTGAAAAACGCAGCACAGAGTGTGAATGAAATAAATGTTAATAAACTCTACAAAAGCAGAAAATGCTCAAGAGTAAGAAAAAAGTTACACGGGGATGATTCAAAACAGTGACCCCGTGTCAGCAAAGTTAATTTAAAGAACATCAAATTTAAATATTCTGTGCAGATATTAATCGGGTCTGATCCTCCTGTCCTCCTATTATTAGTTTTCTTTCTAAAATATTCAAACCGAAGTTTCGACCAGTAAAGAAAAGATTTCCCACCATGCTTACCACATCATTTCTCATTGTGTCCCGCTGCTGAGCACCAAGCAGAGATTTAATAAGTCATCCATGTTGGAAAACTGTCACGCTGGGAGGAGATTAGAGAAGCAGAGATTATAGACTGGAGGCTTTAATTAAACAGTCTTGATAGTTCAGTGCCAACCGCTCCGCTCTGATTTCACACTCTGTTGTTTAGTGGACACTGACCCGGGAAACCCAACGGTCCCGACCATCACCGTTAACCATGCTGGTAAAGACCGCCCGCCGCCTGGTGTCAAAGGTCAACTCCAACCCTGTGTCGCGGTTTCAAAACTCCCCGCCGCGTTTTTTTTTTTTTTCTTTTTTTTTTTGGGCACGGACGTTTTGACTGTAGCGTACAAAACCGCAGCAGTTGTGCTGTTTACATTCTGCTTTGGTCGTGGGAAGCTTTTGTTTGGCCGTATAGTAAATGAAATCAACTTTGCAGCTCGCGGGACAATATGTGGAGTTTCATGCAGTCGACCACAAGCTGTAAACGCGTACGCTTCCGGTGACGTCGCGAGTCAAAGCCACCGCGGCGAAGTGGTGATTGAAAACGTCCATTTGTGTTCTGCGCTCTGCGGCGGCGGCAGCGATTATTGTGCTTAAATAGGGGGAGGTAATTCGTTAAATGAGGCGTTTACAGTGTAAAGAATTTGAGATCATCAACAAAAAAAAGTTACAATATTATAAGGTAAGAACATAGAAGAATGAAGAAAAGTAAAGTTATGGGTAAAGTTATGTCCCCACTGCTGGAAAAAAAAAAGTGAGCATGTAAAGTAATGTAAAATAAACACGATGTCAAATGTTCATTGAAGGTAGAACGTAGAAGGAAAAGCCTGGAAACTGGCAAGAGAACCAAGAGACGAAGCGAAGAGGATCAGTTCAAGAAAGGGTTCATTTAAATACGGGAAGATGCAAGAATAATATATAAATAGAATTTCAAATTTTCAAAACCAATAAAAGGTGAAGTCGGTATTCAAGTCAAAGTTAAATCAAAGTGATACGGAAATAAAAAAAAAAAAAAAAACTGGTGTAAAGTTTGGAGTAAACATACATACATACAAAACGAAAACGAAGCTCTGCTAAAGTGGCCACAGGAGCTCCAACATGCAGGAGATATAAAGGTGAGGGGAGGACATGCAAGCGGACCAAAATAGAGTCGGTTACTCAGCCGCGTTTAAAACCCACCGAAGCCAAAACACATCGCGTTAACCTTCTCGGACAGATCGTGTTGTGTTTCAATTTCCGATTCCAGGCCTGCAAAATCGGCAAAACCTCCGTCCGCGGGCCACGTAGAGAAAGCAGCGCTCGCATAATGAGATTACACGCTGCTCCGACGTCCACGCTCGGCCCACATGACGGGGGAAATTTGCCGCATCGCGTCTGATTTTTGGACGAGCGAATTCCCGTTCGTTAAGGGAACGCCGTCGCAACAATGGTCCTTTGTGTGCGTGTGCGTGCGCGCGTGCGCGCGTCTTTCGGTTATTTAATTAGCCGTGAATAACGGCGGCGTACGGAGCACGTCATGTGGCCCGCGGTGTACGGAAGCCGCGCGCGCGGACGGGAACGCGTCGGCAGTCTTGTCGAGCGGCAATACGGCGGAACGATATACGCGGATCTGCGGTCGGAGCTGTGGCGAATGGATTTTTGAACGCAGGCCGGGAAACGCTCCCGTTCACGTCTTTGTTTCAAGGAGCGGATACGGCGAAACGTATTGACCGGTCAGGTCGGACGCGTCGGTCATTTGGGGGGGGGGGGAGCCATTTGACGCCAAGCGGGTTTTTAGGTTTGAATTTAGTTTGTTAGACGCTTTTGTTTCCTACTTTTTGTCATCTACATATCGTTTTTTTTTTTTTTTTTTCTTCTTTTTTTAAATACTTAAATGTTATAAACGGGTGCCCTTTTTCATCAATAAACAACGCTCGAAAAGAAAACCACGTCACGGCAAATGTTTTTAAAAGTGCTCAATTATTGGCCCACTGTACTTGCTGCAGATGACCTAAAAAGCTGGATGAGCAAAACACTGTAAAAACACACTGTACACTGTAAAAAAATGGACGCAAGCTTTGGGACGACACCACGTAGGTTTCCTGCAAAGCGTTTTTTTTGTTTTGTTTGTTTTTTAAGCTCAGTTCCGGTTGTGTAAAGTCTTTGTAGTCGTGTAAAGTGTCGACGACGTATGTGCGTCTTCATTATATGACAAAATGGCAAAGTGGCAACGGTCCCACTCCCTGGTCAGTAAAACAGTGCTTTGAGGGATGTTATTTTTATTTTTTTTTATTTTGTGTGTGTCTTTCTTCCTCTGTGTAGAATGATGCCGCGAAAAAAAAAATTCAAAAAGATGTTTCGACCGACAAGACGGGGTGAGATGAAGTTTGTGGCTCCTTAATCGATTTGAATCGTTGACTTTTAAGGTGACGGTGGCAACAAATAGAAGAAACGTCCGTGCGTTGAAATTCTTGATGGCATCGAAATGTGTGTGTGTTTGTTTGTTTGTTTGTGTGTGTGTGTGTGTGTTTGTGACCCTACATGACTCTCCAAAAGTTCACTTTCCCCAAAGTCAGCATGTCTGTCTCTGCATGTTGTGTGTGTATGTGCGTTTGTTTCTTTTTTCGCCTCACAAACAATGGCTGATTTATAAGATTACACATATTTACTCTGTAATCAGTGTGTGTGTGTGTGTGTGTGTGTGTGTGTGTAAGTGTAAAAAAAAAAAAGAGAGAGTGTGGCGGCCGCGCGACGCCAAGCCGAGGATATTTATCTTCTTGCAGTGAATTCCCAGAGTTCCCCTCATTTTTTTCTCTCTCTCCTTCTCCTCTCCTCTCCTCCCTCCTTCAAAGAGACCATTGAGAGAAAAGCAAACAGACATGGCGGGGGCAACACACACACACACACACACACACACACACACACACACACACACACACACACACACACAGGTACACACACACCGCTGCCAAGTGTAGGCGCAACATATTTTGTGTGGTTTTCTGAGTGTGTGTGTGTGTGTGTGTGTGTGTGTTCATGATTATGGAGGTGTGTGTGTGTGTGTGTGTGTGCGTGCGCGCGTGTGTGCGTGGGAGGTCACGTTACAAAGCCACCAGTGTGTTTTGATCAGATCAGCGATCTAAGCCAAGGTGGGCTGCGTTATCACCGCCAGCATCACAGTAGCGTTAGCATTGGCCTCATTTACTTTGCGCTAGCGTCGTTAGCTTCCACGTTAGCGTGTACAGTTGCAGGATTGTGGAATTTGGACGCAGCTTGCCAAAGCTCCTTAGCTCCAAATTAGTGTCGTTTTCACTGGGACCACAACCAAAACCATCACCTCAGACCTGTGTGTGTGTGTGTGTGTGTGTGTGTGTGTGTGTGTGTGTGTGTGTGTGTGTGTGTGTGTGTGCGTGCGCTTTGTTGGCTTCTCAGGTCTCTCTGGTCTGGACTGCATCAAGTGTGTGGTTCAGCGTTGGACCGTGGGGACTGTGTGTGGACAGGTTGTGTATCTGTGTGCGTGTGTGTGTATTTTTGTAAAGCAATATGTTTGTACTTATGCGTGTACGTGTGTATACGTTTTTCTTCTTTTTTTTTTTCCGGTTGAAGGAAAACACTTTATTTCCAACAACTTTTTCTTGTTCAGGATACGCAGGAGTTAAAAGGAGTTTATGCAGCGACTGTCGCGTGATGGGAGTTAAGCAACATCAGCAGTTCATTTTGCATCGGCGTAATCAAATAATCGGATCCGACGTGCGTGTCGGGAGGTCGGTCCTCATTATCGGCCGTAGCCTCGCTGGTTGACGGAGTAATGAGATTTCACCGGAGAGTAGAAGGAGTTGACATAAACAAGCCAAAACGGAGGGCGGCGAAATTGGCTCGTTTGTTTACGACATGTCGCAGGTTTCACGGGAATAATGAGACGGCGTCAGAGGTGGATTTTTTTTTTTTTGTGTGTGTGCGTCACTGTCCGGTGAACAGTGTGGTCCGGACGGACCGGCTGTGATTGGCTCCCGCCGCCACCAAACCATGTGGACGTGACTACAAAAAGTCACAGACGTAAAAAAAAAAAATGTAAAAAGAAAATCGGATTAGAGTCTGGTCAGCCTAAACGGATTTGACTGTTAGTCTGATAATGACCTTATTTGAATTAACTGTAGCTAAACATGTTTTTTTTTTTTTTTTACATTTTGATTTATTTAAAAGGATTTTTAGCAGGTTAATTATTTGAAATTTGTTCAACTTAGACATGTAAATTCCAATGGGTCCTTAAAAACCCGAGTAACTAAAACTAAGGTTGAGTTATTAAAAATGTAAAACTGGTTAACTTTGATTGTCCAATAAAAGTAACGGATTATTATTTATTTAGTCATATTGACAAATGTTTTAGACGAGAGAAACAGAGAAACGTGGAAAAAGAGAAATGGACTTGTACTGCTGCAGAGAATGTGTGTGTGTGTGTGTGTGTGTGTGTGTGTGTGTGTGTGTGTGTGTGTGTGTGTGTGTGTGTGTGTGTGTGTGTGTGTGTGTGTGTGTGTCTCTCTCTCTGTGTGTGGCACTAATTTGTAGGCAGGATCTCTATTTTGTCTGCCAAGATTAGTATGACTTGTTTTTGGTCTCTGACCGCAAACAGACAATGTACAATTTATATACGCACACAGAGTTGTGTTTCCATCACTTCAGAGGACATTACATTAACTTACATAAATGTTCTTACCCTCACCATTACCTTCACCTCAAGTTAATCTAACTTTTAAATCAAATCAATATGCTAAATTGAAGAAGTTATATGATTTATGAGGACTTGCTTTTTTTTCCCCCGACAGGGACGCAGGTCCCTTCACAATGTTGCCTGTATGAGTAGACTTTTGTCCCCACAGCATGACGAATACAAGTGTACACACACACACACACACACACACACACACGGTGTCATGAAAACAACAAGCTGACTTTCTCACTGCCCTCTCGGCTCACATTTGATCCTGTTAGGCGGTGACAGTAATTAAAATGAATGCAGCTACGTGTTTAAACAGAGCAGCGCTGCATGTTTGGTGGTTTCCTCTGGTATTCTAACCAGCTTCAGAAGATTACATTTAATTTTACATCATGTCTTTTTTTTTTCTTCTTTTTTTTTTTTGGAGTCCTGTAACTGACACTGTTTTCAAAAGAGGCTCCTGGGGGCGGTTCGTAGATCACCGCCGCAAAGAGGAACCCAAACGACCGTGTAGGGACTTCCTGCTGCGTCTCTGCAGGTTGACGTGCCATCCTTCTGCCTCCAGCAGAGTCTGGGTTACGTAATGTGTTTGAAATTGAATCGTGTGTTTTGCGAAGAATGTTAAATATCTTTTAGACGCAGGGCAGCAAGAAAAAAAAAAGAAAGAAAAAAAAGGGCAACGTCCGTCACTGTGACTCGCGGCGTGTTTGAACTACATCCGTGTTGTACGGAGGACGATGGCACCGGAAAATAATGTGTCACATCATTAATGTTGTCAACGATTTAAAAAAAAAAAATGTTTTTACTGCAAAATTTTTTTCATTTTCAAAAGAAAACTATGAAGCTATCTTTTTAATCTGGCTTTATCATCCTGATTTTACATTTTAATTATTGTTTTTATTCGTGGTGTTTATTTACAGTTTTATTTATTGATGTTTAAAACGTTGTTTATTGTTTAAATTTTAAGTCCTTCATTTTAATTAAGCTACATTTTTAGGAGTTTTAACTCAGTTTTAGAGATTTGAGTTGAGTCGAGTTGTTGAGTTGAGTTAATCCTGGACACACTGTTGTATTTGGAGCCAAACACTCATTGCATTTTGTCTGTTATATTCGTCATCATTACGTGGATTTCTCCCTCCGTGGTTTCTTCAAAAAGCAGCAACTAATAACCGACTGACAACAAACTGATGCGACACTTCGAGAGAACTTTGTTATTAAATACTCTCTGCTTTAAAGAGCATATTTTTTTTCTTTGTAAAAAAATTTAGCTCCCATGTGAAGTGCCTCTAAGACTGGCGATGAATCTGACAATTTAGCTTTTCGACGAGGATCAGAAAAATATCTTTGAGAATTGAATTGGGTGTCGTGTGGAATTCAAAGTCAAATTGAACTGATATCAGAGACACATCAGCCGCATCAAAAGTGATCCTGCAGGAGGACGCCTGCTGGACACGCATCTGGTTCTGCACTGTGTGTGTGTGTGTGTGTGTGTGTGTGTGTGTGTGTGTGTGTGTGTGTGTGTGTGTGCACGCGCGCGCACGTGCTCATCTTTACAAATCGTGCATCTGATGTGTGCATAAGTACGTGTGTATTCCTGCAAACAACCTGCCGTGTGTGTTGATGTGCTGTACGCATGTGCATGTGTGCAGCCTGGGAGGTTAGTGTGAACTGTTAATGACAGGCCACGTTGTGTGTGTGTGTGTGTGTGCGTGTGCGTGTGTGTGTGTGTGTGTGTGTATGTGCGTGTCTGTGTGTGTGTGTAATGAGTAGAGAGAAAGGTTCTGTGTGATTATAGGCCTCCTCTTAGGACCAGAGAGACTAAATATGGCTTCAGACTAAACACTGTCCCCCCTCTCACACACACACACACACACACACACACACACACACACACACACACGCTCACACACCACAGACCACATACACATTGGCAACATACAGCACATATGAAAATAACTTGAAGATATTTTTATGATCCGACGGAACAGGGGTTATCTTCGCCCTGTGTGTTTCTGCGCTCTGTCTGTGTGTGTGTGTGTGTGTGTGTGTGTGTGTGTGTGTGTGTGTGTTTGGAAATAAACTTCTTCTTTCACAAATCATCACATCCTGAAAGTCCAGCAGCAAATTGTGTCATCTGGTTTCCTTCATGTTTGTTTTGTAATTCCAGCACGGACAATTACTTTCGGATCTGACGGCTTTGTTTTCCGACTGCCGCGTCCATTTGAAGAAAAAGTTTCATACTGATCTGACCCTTAGTCTGAATTTACAGGTAATTACAGTTGTGCAAATGTAATTTACCGCGGTATGCTTTTAATCTAGTGACGGAGTAAATCAGAAATCTGCACAGCGCTGGTCGTTTGTGGTCAGTCGTGAATCGGGAGTCCGACATGGTCGGCCGGTGTGAAGGAGGCGACCAAAAATACTTTGTGGCATCGATACAAGTCAACTTGTAATTATTTAAACAGTTCCCAGGTATGTGATAATAAACTAAATATGCTCAGATTTGGGGCTGTTAGTGCGATATATTTAAAAAAAAAAAAAAAAAATTTAAAAAAGGGAAATTGGTGACATGACTTTAGCTCTAAGGACTATTATTAGATGGAGGAAAAAAAGAAAAGATAGGTACAGAACAAGCATTAAATTATCTCGGGTATACTGTAAAAGTCCATGAGCACAGATTTGGAAGGGAAATGTTGACGTCATTTTAATGCACAGCATTCAGAGGCTGAAAAGAAATTATGATAATTTGGTTATTTACATGAGACTCCACTTGACTGAAAGCAGCTTTGCTCATTCGTGTCAACGACAGGATGCAGAGGTCGTGTTGTATTATGTTTTTATTCAGTCAGAATGAGTTTGTTGTCAAACACATGATACATCTGATTTCCTCTGTGGAGCAGCTGAGAGTCGGCGTGTGAGAAAATGTGCGTGAGGCAGGCGTGTCGGCGTGTTTTCTTGCACCGTTGAACTCTTCCACGGGCCAACAGAGTCCATATATATTTTGGCTTTTGAGGAACGTTTAAAGCAAACACACACACACACACACACACACTGCATTTGCAGCTGTTCTGGTGAAACAGGCTCTTGGGTTAAGTTATATCACGTGCTATTAATACACTCTCGCTAACTGTGTGTGTCATATGCGTGCAGGCAAAGTCTCTTTGGGAGGTTGTCTGAGAGTTTGTGTGTGTGTGTGTGTGTGTGTGTGTGTGTGTGTGTGTGTGTGTGTGTGTGTGTGTGTGTGTGTGTGTGTGTGTGTGTGTGTACATCCTCCTCCTTTCACCTGGTTTGACCTCCACATGCAGACGATGTGATGTCACGTCCAGATGTTTCCAGCTGTTGCACTGTAGTTTGATTATAGACATATTTTCAGTGATTAAAAAAAATAAAAATTAAAAAAAAATGTTTCCACTAATAATTGAATCCTGCTTTTCAACTATCAGCTGTCGGTGAAATGAACCACTGATACGGCAACAAGTTCAGGTCCAGATCTTTCTAAAAGCATTCTGGGAAATGTCATAAATTCACACAGAGGCGGTGCACAATTGAACTTGGATAAATGTTTCAGGAATATAAACGGACATATTTTTTAACTTTAGCACATTTTGTTGCATTATTTTGTGTAGAAGTGTGAAGGAAGAACATTTATATGTCAAACACAGGGTTTTTTTCATTAAGTTACAAAAGGTCCATTTCGTCATGAGAACGCTGGTAAAGTTTTGTTTTTTTTCCGTCAGATCTCACTGTTGTAGCTGTTCTGGATTTCACAGGTGGCAGTGAATGAAAATATTAAAATACAGCACTCAAAAAAATGTTCTTTGTGTTGAAGTGCACGTTGATGTTGACAACGTCCTGTCAATCAAACCCATGGCTGCTGCAAGGACTCCATTGAACAAACATGACAGCATAAATGCTGTAGCATCAAATGTCTCCTCCAGCACATGATAGTTTCATTATTTTTGTCAATAACTACCAGATAAATATTAGATCTTTAATCCTGATTGAACTTCACTTGAACAGCTAAGAATGAGTTGATTATCAAATCATTTTCTCTGAGTTTCTCAGTTCTTAGTTGTATCATATATAAAAAAAAACAACACCCTAATCCCATATAATAACTCTAACTCAGCTACGTTTCCTCGCACCAAAGTGTAACTTTTTCCTTCATCCCATGCGGTCACGGTTTCAGATGTGAGCTGAGAATAAAACTGTTGCTCTCACGACTCATTTGAGACCCGTTGTGCTGCCAGGTTACGAACGGTGATCTGTCTCAAATTTACGTGTTGACACAATCTGGATATTTCTGGACACCCGATAAACCGTCTAATCACAGTCAAAATCTCCAGTGCAGTCTCTACCTAGAACCCCCCCCCTCAGTCCAGCTGGACCGACCCAACCCCCTCATTACTCCAGCCCTGGGTGGGCCTTAACCGTGTGTGTGTGTGTGTGTGTGTGTGTGTGTGCGTGCGTGTGCGTGCGTGAATCTGCTGAGGTCAGCTCCCACAGCCTCGGGCTACCGGCGGCCTGGGACTCAGCCTGGGTGTTAATCCCAGGTTGGGTGTCACTGCGGTGGGTCACGCTCTGTAATTTAGTCCCGTGCTCTGTCTGGGGCCTCTGGCCCCTCGGGACCACCCAGCACACTGCAGCAACTACCGACCTCAGCGTCTGTGTGTGTGTGTGTGTGAGAGAGAGTTCGAGAGAGCGGGTGTGTGGATTTAAGTTTTCTAAAAGTCCTTTAAGGAATGATTCAATGTGTAGGAGGCAGGAGATGCTTAAGACTGTGCGTGATTTGAAGTTAGTGTGTCCCATTTATTCAGTATGTTTTAGGGGCCGTGTTTTTATATTTCGTAGGATGTGCGTAGAGCTCCAACCTATATTTTTCCTACGGATTTATTCAACTGAGTATGTTTCTGAATAATAGACGTTTGGAAATGAAATGAGCTAACACACCTTTTTGTGGGCGCCGTGTCCGCGCGCACGGTGATTTCTCCGTGGACCCGACCGGAGGACGAGCATAAAATTTTTGTGTCCAACTCTGGAAATCGGCAACGGAGAAACTTCAAATGCTTTCAGGAAGCTTACGGCAACGAAGCGATGAGCCCGGAGAGGTGTTTTGAGTGACATTTCGAAAGGGGCAGAACGTCAGTGTCCAAAACCCCCAAAAAAGTAGCATCAGGTGCGCAACCACGTGGCTGTTCATCGTCCCCCAGAGTCAGACTGTCAACACCGAGTCGTCTGAGGGGGAAAAAACATCGAGTGCAAACGATCCGAACTGTGGCCTGACGGCTCCCGGCGACTTCTAATATTTGTGTATTTGGTGTGCAAAACATCGGAAAACGCACGCTGACCACCGCTCACAAAAACATGCGTAACTCAAGGTTATGTTAATAAACTCAGGCTTATTGATGCACCTTTGTATTATCAGAAACATATTACATTATTAAAAATGGGCCTGCATGTGTTTGTTCCAGCCCTTCACTGAAGCTTGTGAAATATGATGTTTATCGTACATCCAGTGAAAGTACTCCAGATAATTTGTGCCTCATTTTTTAGAAACATTTCCCCCCAAAATGTAGTTATTTTATTTGATGGCGGACTTTTTTTTTTTTCTTTTTTTTTTTTTTAACTTATGGATCAATAAGCAAATGTTTTTCCACGGTTATCCACAGTCTGAGCCCGTGTTGAATGCTGTGTGTGTGTGTGTGTGTGTGTGTGTGTGTGTGTGTGTGTGTGTGTGTGTGTGTGTGCGCGCGCGTGTTTTTATCTGCCCATATTTCAGACTCTGACAACCGCAAAAAAAAAAAAAAAAAGACATATTCATTATGGATTGAGGGAGGGGAGTAAGGAGAATGATGGAGGGAGGGCAGGTCTTTATCACACACACACACACACACACACACACACACACACACACACACACACACACACACACACACACACACACACACACACACAAAACCTATCAGTGGAGAATAAAGCTCTTTGTTCGTGACCGTGTGAACACGCGTGTCAAAGAAAAGCAGAAAGCCTCTCTCTCTCTCTCTCTCTCTCTCTCAGCCTTTGCTGTCCCAAAAAACACAAGAGTTGAGCCGACTCTTTGACGGAGCGGGACAGCCTCATAAATCACAGTGCCGTGTTTTAGCAGCCGTCCGTGCCGCTGAACGACTGCCTGTTAAAGCGTCTCTGACAGCCTTGATTGGGGAGGAGGTAAAAAAATAAAAAATATAGACTTTTTTTTTTTTTTTTTTTTTTAATTTTTTACCAAAGACACCTTTCTTACTTGTTGCATTTTTTTTTTTTTTTTTTTTTTTTTTTTTTTTTTTTTTTTTAAACTTTTAAGGCATTTAGCTCACATTTAAACTCGTCTGGATCATGTTGAAGGGACTGAAATGGTAGAATAAGATTCAATTTCTGGATCTCCAGCAAGGAATCTTTGGAATATTGTGGAATTTAATAGTTATTCTCAATGGGAATTACCTAGGAATTAGTTTATAGATATATATATATATACACACTTCTCTTTTAACTGGCCTTAATCTTAGTAGAACTTGATTGTAGCAGGTGATGCGTTACTTGAAAGAAAATGCATCTAAAAATTTTTTTATGAGCTATCGATTGTTTTTATTAAAGCAAAAAAAAATTAAACATTTTCTGCTTTTAAATTATGTTGAACTGTTTTTAGTGTCCAGTTTTTCCTTCAGCCTATAATGAAGCTACAGTACGACATATTCATGCTGGTGTTTTAAGATGACGGGGTTTGAATGCCGCAGTTATACTGAAGCGCCTAAAATGCAGTGCCATTTTTTTTTTATTACTTTCTATGACAGGTTAATTATAATTTGTTTTACCAGAGTGGAGCAAAATAAGAAATAGATATAAAAAAAATAGAGACAGTAGAAACTGGGGAAGCCAAAGAAGGTCGTGCTTTTTTTTTTTTTTTTTTTTTTTTTGGAAGTTGGTGTTTTCCAGAGCTTTCCAAAGCAGATGATAAACCATCAGAGGTTGGATCAGCTTGGGTTGCCAGATCCTATCGCCTCATCTTGCACTTCTCCTCTCCTTCAACAAACCAAATAGACTTGACTAAACAGCAATGTCTCTTCTCCATCTCATTATCCAACTCTTCCCCGCTACCTTTTTCTCTTTCAACGTTTTTTTTCTTGTCTCTTTCACTCTCTTCCGTCTGTTCCTTTCCCCTCCGGTCTTATCGGCAGGAGTGTAGACGGACAGTGTTATCACTGGTTGATTGCGCTTGTTTTGACCCCAGACAATAGTGGTTACAGTCTGTCTGTCTGCCGATCCGTCTATCTGATGATGGGAGAAGAGATGCTGATCACTCAGTCTGTCGTCCGCCAGATTCCTCTTGTCTCCACCTTTTGTTTACATCCCGGCACACCAGCTGCTTCTCTTTCTTTCTCTTTCAATTCAAGTCTGCCAGATTTGGACACAGACTTTGTTTTAATCCATATTATTGATTTTCTTGAATTAAAGTTTTTTTTGGGGGGGGGAATTTCTTTTCAGCTTGCATCCATTGACTGTTTATATAAAAGTGGACCTAGCTTCCTGGTCAGAAAAATGAGGCCGAAAACCGCAATACCACCGAGTGCCACTAGAGGTTGGGTCCAAAAAAGCTTCTGTGAGCTTCGTCTCATAAAATACGTAGTCAAGAAAATTTCTCCGAGTTTTGCTCGCTAAAGTGTCTCTTTCTTATCAGTTTTCTGGCCGTCCAATCCCGTCATTAATTCAAAAATAAGCCTCAAAAAGCCGTATTTCTCGGGACGTGTCTGTTTGATTGACAGGCTACAGGCCTGTCGATGAGCGGGACGTAGTATCGGCGGGTTTCCCAATCAGATCAAGTCAGATCCACCTGCTCGCTCTCTCTCCAGCGCGTCCAAATATGGTCACTACCGGCTCCAAACCGCTCCGAACGAGCAACATGGCGCGACATGGCTTCACAACCGCCGTTAACAAACCAATTAGTGACGTCAACTGCTGGTTGCCGCTATTTTACAACCTCTTATTTAGAATTTGTACTTGTAGACAGTTTAACCCGAGGTGGATCTAGCGATACACCCTAAACATTGCAAATAATGCCACGCAATAACCAATAAGGAAGCCAAAATAAGTCCCGTTACACAATAAAAAAAACAAAAAAAACATCTGTATTCAATCTGAATTAAAGATGTAAAAACAAAAAATGATGACGAGATGAAAAGCTCGAGACGTGTTTTCGGTGATGGACCGAAGACATCGGAGTATTTGGTCCCTCCGTCCTACGTGTGTTTGTGTAGTATGATATTGTAAACTGGTGTCAACTTGCACTGTTTAGGTTAACTCCCTGACGCCCTGCCACGTTATGTTCTGTAATCAGGGTGTGCGTGTGCGTGTGTGTGTGTGTGTGTGTGTGTGTGCGCGTGTGTGTGTGTGTGTGTCTGCAGGTGTTTGGCAGCGGACATCAGGCTCTACAACAGCAGAAAGGAACTTGAATGAGACACATGTTTAGATATTCGGGCCTCACCACTCAACACACACACACACACACACACACACACACACACACACACACACACACACACACACACACACACACACACACACAGAGAGAGCACTGAAGCAGTGAATCTGTGCTTTCATTACTAAGGAAATGTGGTCCTGTGTTATTGTAAGCACATTTATTATTATGTGAGTTGAACAGATGTTAATGAAAGCGAGTGTGTGTGATCGCGTGTGTGTGTGTGCATTAGTAAGTGATTGTGTGTGTGTGTGTGTGTGTGTGTTTAGGACCTCCAGACTGTGTGTAGGTAACTGTATCCCTTTGCGAGTGTGTCTATTAGTCATCCTACACATGAGGAAATGGGCCGTGTGTTTCCAGCCGTCATTAAACTCAGTTACTAATTGGCTCTTTAATTAAGACGCGGAAACACAGAGCCTGAATGTGCACACACACACACACACACACACACACACACACACACACACACACACACACACACACACACACACACACACACACCATCCATCCATGACACACTCCTTTGACCCCAGTGTGAACCTTTTCAGCTGTTTTCTTTGCTGCTTTCACTGCTTCCTCCTTCTCTCCTCCCCTCTAAACAAACCTTTTTTTCAGTATGTCGTGCACCTCTCCGCGTCTCTCCCTATTCGTCATACTTCACTCTTTCATCTTCCTCACTTCCATTTTTCCTGTAAACACTTTCTCTGTCTCTCACTCTTTCTCCCTCCTCCTCTCGCTCTTCAGCGGCCGCCCGTCCCCTCATCCTCGGGGAGGGATGGAGGGATGTAATCTGCCACGTTGCTTTTTTGCCAAACAGTCTGCTGTCATTTTCCACTGACAGATAGTACAGCTGTGTGTGTGTGTGTGTGTGTGTGTGTGTGTGTGTGTGTGTGTGTGTGTGTGTGTGTGTGTGTGTGTGTGTGTGTGTGTGTGTGGCTTGGAGTTCGTCTATGCTGTTTGCTGTGGCTAACTGAGCAGGAAACATCTAATCTGTCGGCTCTGTAAAGGCACACGGAAAGACACGAGCACGCACACACCCACACACACACACACACACACACACACACACACACAAATTGCACACAAACACTCCGAGCTTTGTTCCTGGCTTGTGACATTTTGCATGAGGATAAAACTCAGCAAATACACTTTATTTCTTCCTTCCACATGCAGCCAAGTTGAATTTTACTGACTTTTACGGATGTTTGATGTCTAAACTGCACATCAAATAGAAATCTTGCATTGACAGCGGCTGGAAATTATGATGGTGATAATCTTACTGTAGATAAAAATGGAGCAAGATTTATTGTTTTGCGTCTTTGATGTTCTGGAATTATGTAATTCTGCCCTTCACACGCACACGCACAGACACACAACTGGATATGAAACCCAAGCGGCAACCAACAGTGATGTCCCCCGTTGGCTTGTCAGCGGCCGCTGTGAAGCCTCGAGTTCGGATTTTGTGATAAATGACCATATTTGGACGAGCTGGGGGTGGGGTCTGACTCGATCTGATTGGAAACCCCGACCACCGATAGCTGTAACCATAGGCTTTTTGGAGCCGACCTTTAATGGCACTCGGGGGGGTTGCAGCTTAAGACGCTTCCCCATCGGCCTCATTTTTCAGATCCGGAAGCCACGTCCGCTTTTACATACAGTCTCCATCCCAAGCATGGCCAGGGAGATGGGAAAACCAGGTTAGAGGACAGAATATGTTTGTTTTTTTTACCTCCCGATGTAGTAGAGAGCATCCTCGGCTGTGGCCTTGTAGGATCGGGATGCTTCACATAACGTGCTCCACAGTATGCTCTCAAAACCGAAGTATGGCCATGCAGAGACTAAAAATAGCCGAGAGACATGTTACTATAAGTATATAGTTGAGGAAATTAAATACAGTCCATTATTGCCCGTCTGAGTAACGGGTTAACTTTGAAGATTTATGGTATGTAATACTATCAGACAGTAATAAAGTAGTAAGTAGTAGTATTAAGAAGTAATTTCATGTACCTAAAAGATACCCTGAACGTGTTTGTCATACATGAATGAATGTTGTATAGCGAGAGCAAATATTGTAGGAATTCAAATGGAAAAATATTGTTTCAGTAATTTTGAACCAACATCTCGGCACCAACACTCTTCCCTCACGCTTCCTGTGTGTTTCTTGTACTTGTGTCCTGTTCTCTTTTCCTTCCTGAAAGTTCTCAGCTTGCTTTCTGATTGGTTGTCCCACAGGTTGTAGCACCAAACCTCCAACAGCTAAAATGACTTCCATTTAAACCGCAGCCACGTAGTTTGCATATGTGTGTGTGCTCATGCGTTTCCATAGATAAGGATACCCGTGATTATCTCTGTGTGTGTGTGTGTGTGTGTGTGTGTGTGTGTGTGTGTGTGTGTGTGTGTGTGTGTGTGTGTGTGTGTGTGTGTGTGTGTGTGTGTTTTTCAGTACATTTCTTGTGGCTGTGGTACATGTGTGCGCCTATCATAGTGCATCCGTGCATGAATATATAAACACGACTATTTGTTTGTGTGTGTGTGTGTCTCTGTGTGGTTTCTAACTC
>NW_027185418.1:440000-450000 GCF_022577435.1 Embiotoca jacksoni | reverse complement strand
CGTAGCTTCATGAAAATGCTGCTGTTTCTACACGGAAGCCGACAAAAGTGCAAGGACAAGTTGTCAGGGCTCGCACGGTCCACGAATAGCGAGCAGTTTATTTGAACTCTGCCGTGTTTTGTCTTTTTCAATTTAGTTTATTTATCCAGCTGAGAAAAAAAATCAAATCTGGAATAAACAGGCTGGAAATGGGATTTCCAGCTTTAACAAGAGAAAAAGCAACGCAGCTTGTTCAGAACAAAAAACTGAATTCCACCAGACTACAGGGAACGGCTCTAAAACATGAGGGATTAGGGGCTCGAAGGACACGGAAATCATGGACCGATCCTCGTTTCCCGCTGTTTAAGAATGCATGCTTAAAGGAAGAGTGCAAAGATTTGACAAGATGCTTTCAAGGAAGATTTCCACTTACTCCTACTTCACTGCACTGCTGCAGAACGTTGCCATGGCGGCGGCGTATCGAACGATTTATGGGCAATGCAAAGGTTTATCAGAACATGCTGAGTGGAGGTTTTTCTGTTGAATGGAATCCATTGTAAGTCTCTTCAACCTACACGATGTTTCAAGGGAGTCTTCTTTTTTAATGGATATTACTTTTTTGTTTTTACAATTTATAGTCTTAATTTCTGCATTTTTTTGCCATTATTTCTATCTCTAATAATGAACTGCTGACGGCAACATCGCAAGTAAAGTCATGCAAGTCGAGAAACACATGAAGTCCGAGGAAATGGAGACAAACCGGGTTAGCCAACTTCGAAAGATGGCTAGAGTCCTAATTTAGACCATAAAATTATAATCCAGTCTGTCCTACATCAACATTTCACATTTACTCACTTTCAATTTTTCTGAGACGGAAATCACAGTTCAAACCCTTTAAAATATGACCTGTGATGTCATAATGATAATAATAATATTAATGATAATAGAACGTAACAGTGTAGCTAAATTATTTTACCGTGAGGCGTCTTTTTTGTTTCGACTCCAATTTGTGATTTGACCTCTTGAAAGGACACGCACGCACACGCACGCACACGCACACACACACACACACACCTACAGTGTACTCTGCACAGCATTACTTTAAATTTGAATTCGGAAAAAAATGGACAATACGAGGTTTTAATGTGAAATCTGTGAATCCTGAGATGTTTCTGGAGACCATATGCTTTAAAAACAACAACAACAAAAAAAAACATGCAGTGATGAAGTTATTCAGGGTTGAATTCAGGCTGATGTAAACGAGAGTAAATCAGCCACGGGACAGAGCAGATGACAGTAATGAAGGAGCGGCAGACACGACGCTCATAAAACTGTTTACACAGGTTGCGTGCAGTCGACTCTTCTGATAAATGGGTGAAATTGGCCTTGAACCTAAAAAAAAAAACCAAGGGATGACTCATCATTCGTTCCAATGTGTTTTTTTTTTTTGCGCTGACTCCTAAATGTTATAAGATTGAAAGACACCATGGAAACCCCCTCCCACTTCCCGTCCCCCGACCTCTATCATAAATGCTGATGAAACAGGATGTTTGCGTCTGTTTATATTATGGCATCTTGAATAAGTGTAACATAAGTAGTTATTAGTTCATTTTGCAGCTGTAAACTGCAGCTTTAACCGTTTTTGTTGTTGTTGTTGTTGTTGTTGTTGTTGTTGTTTTTTAGTCCATCAAGCAAATAGTGATGAGATGCAAACTGTGTTGTTCGTCGCTTGAATCCATTTATGTGATGATGAGGAGTAATGTTCACCGCCTCCTGTCTCCTGCAGGTGATGGCGCTGGCCGAGGCTGCGGAGGAGAACCGGGCGCTGCTGGAGGAGGCGTTCGTCCGTCTGCGGAGCGCCACGCACCTCCTGGTGCTGCTGCTGTCGCTGTGGCAGGGCCTGACCCCCGATCAGACCGCCATCCTGGAGGCCACGCTGCTGCCGCTGCTGCAGGACACACCGCAGCTGGTACACACACACACACACACACACACACACACACACACACACACACACACACACACACACACACAGAGGAGGCCATTAACATGTCAGTGTCTGTCCATCCATCTGCAGCCCACTCGGTAAACACCGCCCCCTGCTTAAACACACACTGTGAAAACTTTTAAAATACATTAAGCACTTCTGGTCCCGCAGGAATATACACATACACACACGCACACACACACACACATTCAATCGCACACTCACTCTGCACCACTCAACACTCACCTGCCAGCTCTGCGCTGAGAGTTTGTTCTGTGGTACCTGTTTGTAATTTTACCGCTAAAGGGGTGTGTGTGTGTGTGTGTGTGTGTGTGTGTGTGTGTGTGTGTGTGTGTGTGTGTGTGTGTGTGTTTGAATAGACACAGAATACACACACACACACACACACACACACACACACACACACACACACACACACACACGGTGACAATGTGATTCTGCGTGAATTGATGGCATATTGCTCTTTTGATCAGCCTCTGACTCAGACTTTGAGCTTTGTGTGTATATTTGTGTGTTGTTTCGATGAGTGTGTAGAGGACTCGGCTCCGCACAAACAACCATGTTGACAGAGCTTCTCCATTTGCAGCACTCAGACCACGAAAGATTTCTCCACAGAGACTGTGTGTGTACCTTTCTCTCTCTGTGTGTGTGTGTGTGTGTGTGTGTGTGTGTGTGTGTGTGTGTGTGTGTGTGTTGCTTTTTCCATAGCGCTGATCAATCTTCTGAACCTCTCATTACCAGTAGGTCTATTTCCAGCCTTCTCTGACAGCCCAGTGTTACACACACACACACACACACACTGACTGGAGACCGAAATAGGTTCAAAGGGTCAGTTGATGAGCCTCCAGGGACGGTGACCTGGTGTGTGTGTGTTAAATAGGATTAATGGCATTAAGCCAATTAGCAGTCATCAGGGTCACAATGTCCACAACTTTAAAAAAAAAAAACAAAAAAAAAACAGGTGGACCGTCGAGCTATTTTCAGAAAACACAACACTTTCTCTGCGACCACGTGCATACACTGATGGTGACGCGGTTATTAACTCATCAGCACATTTTTTCTTTCGCTTTTGTTTTATCAAAAGATGAATCTGTCTTATTACACTTTCGTTGAGTCATGTCAAACAAACAGGAAATAAAGCTCACGGTCAGTTATTTTAGGAACATTTTCACAATCATATAAAAAAGAATCCCTTGCGGCCTTAAGTGAGGGTGTCAAGAGCCAATGTGCCTCATCATGCCGTTCCCCTTGACCTTTGACCCCCTCCTGTTGCCTTGCAGGTGTAGGCTATTCCAGGTGAGTTTTTCAGAGGGATAAATCCTGGGAATGTCACGAACATGCAGAAAGTCTCCAGAGGAGGACAGAGGTCGGGTTGGAGAGACGGATTAGAGGGAGGGAGAGGAGGGTTAAAGGGATAACAGGGAGAGGAGAGCGAGTTTAAAGTATTCCACCAGTAAATCTAACCGGGTCTGTCACTCCGCATTCAGAAAGTCAAAATTACATCTTAAATTCTTTCGTGATTTCATACAGATTATTCTATTGATTATCAAATATCCATTAGATCTATTAAATTGGATTAAAAAAAATTGGATTGAAAAAAAGTCATCAACAGGTCTGTTTGCATTTTTGGAGAAATTAAATATCCCAATTTTTTTTTTTTTGGTGCATAAAACTGGTCAAATATTAAGATACTAACCTTGTAAATAACATGTTGTAACGTAATGGGCCTTTTTCATTTCTATAAGTTTAGGAAAAAGATTTTACCAGTCAGTTTTTGTTGCTCTCGGCAAGGTTTCAGCTTTTGGTGGTCTGAAATGGGCGTTTTCATAAACTCTTCTTCTCAACGCTTCTCCAATCCGGATGATGACATCCAGGTTGGACAATAAGAGAACTCTGTTTAAAGGATATTCCCACTTCAATATAATATAATATGATATAATATAATTTAATAAAGTTATTCCCCCCCCCCCCCCCCCTCGTCTCCAGAGGAATTTGGATTAAGGAGTCGGTAAAATCCTGTGATTTAAGACCACTTAAGATATGAACTGCGCAAGATCAACATCCTGTCAGACACAGAAACATAAAAATATGTAACGGAAATACCAAAACGGCCGATAGTCCGCCCTGTAATCTGTCCCGTTAGCTTATTATCCACCTGAGATACAAAAAACAATGTATGCGGCTCTGAATCATTAAACAAGATAAGGTTTTTTATCCTTTCCAGAAACTCTCTGCTTTTTATCTCAACGGAAAATAGAAATACTTCGAATAAGGATTTCAGCGAGGAGGAGAAAGAAAGAAAGAAAAAAAAAAAAAAACTAGAGAGCGGGAGGAACAGCAGAGGAAACGCATCCGTGTGGTGTCTAACGAAACGTCTCATTTAGTAGCAGCCGAGCAGAACACCTCCTCCTTCTCCCCGGGCAGTTCTCTCTTTCTCCTTCCTCTTCATCCTCCTCGTCGTCCTCCCACTTCCTCTTTCTCTCTCTCTCTCTCTCTCTCACTCCCTCCCTCTTCCTCCTCACTCCCGGGTTGTTTTTTTTGCTCTTTATTCTGACCTCACTCCTTTCTCTTTCCTCCATCTTTCCAACTCCTCATCTCACTGCTCATCGTTTCTGCATTCCTCGTCTTCATCATCTGTCCCTCTGTTGCACTCTTCTGCATCCTGTTTTCCCGCCGTATCTCTTTTCTTAGTACGTTTTTACTCTTCTCACCATTTCTGTCATCTTTGTTTCTCTTTGATTCCCGTCATTCTTTCTTTAATGTCCCGTCCCTGTCCCCTATTTATATCGCTGTATGCTCTCATTTTGCCCATCCATCTTTCTCTCTTCCTCACTTTCGCCCTCTTTTTTCATGTCTCCTTCACTTCTCGATTTTACCTTTCGCTCCCCCTCCTCTCCTTCCCTTCCTCATTATCTCTATTCCCTTTTCCCCATCCCTTGTTCCTTGTTCCTCTTCCTCCCTCTTTTGTCTATTTTTCCATCTGTCAGTCAGCTCTTGAACAAAGTTGCTGATGCGGTCTGTCTGGATGCTACGGTTGCGTGAGCCCCACATTCTCCCACTCCCTGTTTACTTTACCTGAATCCATCATACAGCCATAAAGTCACACCTTCCTGCTTGCTGCTCTCTTTCCCAAAACTTTCTATAAACAGTACCTGAAAGTGTTTCTCCTCTGCTTAAACCACAGCAGAACTATTTTCTATTTCTGCTGCTCTCTATATTCGCTATGAGGAGCGTTTTTACAACATAAAATTGCTCAACGTTTTGGTGATTTAAAGAACCGTTAAAGAAACGAAAATAAGTTATTTTCACCGGGTCCTTATTGCATTTGACCAGGTGCTGTATTTATATTAAACATACCAGCTGGATTTTTGAATCATTTCAGTTCCATGACTGGTACTCCAACCAGACCACTCGGAAATAAACTGTCCTCGAATTCCCAGGAATAATGTGAACGATTCTGCACGTCAGGCTGCGTTTAAACCGATTTTGGCATCGACGAGTCCTAGTGGTTTGCTTTTTACCACGAACAATATATTTCTACTGTTTATCTTACGATCCTTATGAGTAAAGATAAAACAGATGCCTTTCTTCTGATGACTTTCCAGAGTTGTAAAATTCTGCCCACGAGTAGCGGAAACCGCTGTGCAGTTGTTTGGCACCTGTTAAGCTTTTAAAACTAAAACTAAGTCTTTGATTTCTAACCAATCCTTAATCAAAGTTTATTACCCATAACCACAATTTTTCCCAGACCTTAACTGTACTGTAGTACCTAAATATTGTGGGGAACATTTTTTTTTACTGTTTTTTTTCTGGCAACAGGTTTGCTTTATCAGACGACCTCGGTCCATTTCTCCATCCTTCTTCATCTCATTGTGCCTACATCCCTCCATTTCTGGGTCCATTAGGCTCAGGAAAATATCACACGACACCAGATATCAATGTAATCACTGCACAATAAGACAACCGGTCTCAATTTTGTTCATATTTTGTAATTGAAGTCACTCCTAAAATCTCCCTCCGTGCTTTTGCTCACCGTTCAAACTCCATGTTTCTTTCTATCATGTAAGGGCTTGTGATTGTCTGTAAGTAAGCATTTATAATAATTGGTCAATTTTAAAGTAGATTACACCCAATCGTTGCACTGTAAAAGAAAAGTAGCCGCACTGTGCCAAATCCAGTGTTTGTGGTTTTTATTTTTTATTTTTTTTCAGAAAATGGATTTCACTGATTTGGTCCAAGGAAACGATTGTCTGGATGATGTTTCCCCCGGAGACTGTCTGACATTGCCTCTCACAGAGCCGTAACTCCAGCTTCTCAAATGACTTTCCCAGTCCTGATGATGATGTCAGGACTGAGGGATTGCTTTCCAAACCTTTACCTGTCTCTTTGGGAGTCCTCCAAGGTTGCATACTGGGCTCAGGAACATTTCATCTATGGCTGTCCAGTAATGTTGCAATCACACCTGGGATTTCCCCCCACTTGTCAGACTTAATATTCCGGATGCAGCTCGTAGGCTGTTTAAGGTCGGGAGACTTACAATGTTTATGAAGAGAAAATGAAACTATTTTAAGGATCTATGTATGTCTTTGTCAAAGTGTCTAATAGCCACCATCACACCATCTCTTATGCTGTAACAGGGTTGACTGTATGAAAGTGGACGTAGAGTTTCCGGGTCTGAAAAATGAGGCTGATGCTGAAGTGCCTTAAACTGCAATACCACCGAGCGCCACTAGAGGGTCGCTCCAAAAATCCCGCCTTATAAAATATAACTTTTCCACAAGTTATTTAGGTTTTGCAAGCTTAAGTCGCTCCTTCTTATTAGTGTTCTGGCGGTCCATCTGAAAATAATCCCGTCATTAATTTCAAAATAAGCTCCAAAAAGCTGTGTTTTTGGGGGCGTGTGTGTTTGATTGACAGGCCTGTTGTGCAGTCAGGTTACGGCTATCGGTGGGCGGGACGTAGTATCGTCCGGTTTCCAATCAGACCCCCCCTCCCAGTCACATGGTATGATATCAAACTTCAGTTATTAAAATCATCATCATCACACAACACGGGTATATTTCCATATTTGTTTGACCTGTTCTCACTTCTCTTCATTATAAATACTATCCTAACCTTCTATTTATCGTTAAGCATAATTTACGTGAAAAATCCATGCTGCAATTTGCTCTTTTTTTTTTTTTTTTTTAAAGAAACACGGCATTAACCCGACAGTTATCCCTTTCTTAAAAAGCAACACATGTTCGCCGACGCGACCCACTTTCGTCTTCAAAGATCGGCGAAAAAAATAAAACAAACCCTCTCTTGTTTCTGGGTGCAGGAAACAAAACTTCTCTCCAATTCCCCCCTTACATTAGTGGGAACTTTGTCTTAATTTATCGCTCTGGCCGCCGTCCAAACCCCGCTGCCGCTCCACCTTTCTTTGGTTCCTTTCTTCTCGTTCGGGGAGGATGAATGTCTGCAGCTTAGGTTTTTAAAGACGTTTAATTTTCCTCCGCAGCATGTGGAACATATGTGTCAGTGAAGCGCGTGCGTGCGAGCGCGCCAAGTTTCCACAGAAACCTCGCAGTTATGTCGTTCCAAGTATTTGATAACCCGGTGAGGTATTGTGGCGAAAATAGGTCGCACACCTCCATCTTTCCTCCTACTCCTCCTCCTCCTCCTCCTCTTCCTCTTCATGTCTGTTATTTTTCCCTCCCTCCAGACTTTTTTTTTTTTTCTCCTTCGCTGTCTTTTCTGTCCTTCATTCTTATCTCAGCTCGTCCTTCGTCTTTCCACCCGTCTTGTTTTCTGTCTCTAATATCGCCCCCCCCCCCTGTCATCATCTCATTTCCTTTACCTTCCGCAACCATCTCTCTCTCTCTCTCTCTCTCTCTCTCTCTCTCTCTCTCTCTCTCTCTCTCTCTCTCTCTCTCTCGCTGTATCTCTTTATCCCTCTCTCCCTCTACCTGTCTTTGTCTTTCCCTGTCTCCGTCTGTATCTCTCTGTCATCATCATTACAGGCTTGATTACCTGTCATTATGGCTCATTAGGGGCCTATCAGTGTGGCGGCAGGCGGGGGGTCGGGGGAGGGGGGGCGTGGGGGGACGCCAGGTTAGGAGGGAACCTTTCAACACACCCACCTGCTCATACCTTTTCCATCAGACTTACCCATCCACATCATCCATTCAGACGAATGCTTGTGGAATGACTTCGGTAATGTGTGTGTGTGTGTGTGTGTGTGTGTGTGTGTGTGTGTGTGTGTGTGTGTGTGTGTGTGTGTGTGTGTGTTTGAAAGAGAGAGATGTCCATGTCAGTTATCTCAACCGGAGGTCGACAAAAAAGGGAGAGAAAGGCAACGAGAAGACATCTCATCTCCTCACTGTCTCTCTCTCTCTCTCTCTCTCTCTCTCTCTCTCTCTCTCGATTGCACGTTTTATTATTTTCTTGCTCTTTTATAAATGCCAAGAGCACCGTTAAAGTATCAACATTTAAAAGCTAATCATTGCTGAATAAATCATTCCCTGCCTCCTCTCTGTCTCCTCCCCATTGTTATGCTCTCCTGTCCTCTTTTTCTTTTTTTTTTTATTTTGTACTCCTTTTCCTCCCTCAGGTTTTCTAACCCTTGCTGGATGAGATTGAGACACTCTTCATCAATGTCGCTCTTTCTCATAAATTTTTCTTCAGCCTTTGTTTTTCTTTTTTTTTCTGTTCCAGAGTGGGTTTTTTTTTCCTCCTTTTATTCACTCTTATCTGCTCACTCTGGTGTTTTTGTACCGTCTCATGTCTTTCTTAAAGATGCACTAATCCAACCTTGTTGCTTGTCCCAAACGTTAGCTTCAAAATTTCAATTTGGCTACGTGTTTGCAAGCAGTTTGAAACCAGTGCTCTCACCTTTTTTTTTTAAGTTTATTTCGTCATCTGCATAATGCTTCCTCGTTGTTCGGTGCTTAATACAATTATGAGACCATAATTATGAAACATGTTTTTGAAACTCCGAAGATCACGACATTTGGGTCTTATGTGCATTTTAGCTCCACTAAACTTGACCTTTCTCTTTCTACGGGTGTCTCATTATCATAAAAATGTATCTAATACATGTGCAACAACAAAAAAAAGACTGCTATTGAACCAAAACTGATTCAAACTAAAACAAAAATTGAAAAGTAAAACTCCCAGACATCATATTCATCCACCAGTATCACCTCACTTTTTCTGCTTTGTTGGACATTTAAACATTTCCTTCTAACCTGACCTTTTCTTTGTGTCCCCTCCCTCATCCCTCCATCTTCATAATTTTAGCCTCGAAAGCATAATAAAATGTTATTATTTGGACATTATGAACTCCGTCTCTCTTGTCCAGCCGTTCAACCTTCCCTCGTGTCCCCCCCCCCCCCACCCTCAGGGCTGGGAGGAGAGCTGCGACGCCGCCGTGTCGCACCTCCTGCGGAGCTGCCTGTCGCGGAGCTCCAAGGACCAGGCCACGTCCATGGCCCAGATAGGCGGCCCCGTGCTGGGCCTCCCCGGCGACACCGTCCGCCTCAAGAAGCACATCACGCTGCTCTGCGATCGCATCGGCAAGGGAGGCCGACTCACCCTGGTCTCCGAGGCGAATGTCCAGATCCCCGCCCAGGTCCAGAACCTCGCTGCTCCCGGTGAGTCGGGGACACTGAATACTACACAATCATAGATGATGAAACTTGAATTATAAAATGCAAAATCTAATTATGAAGTTAGTCCAGGTAGCCTGCAGTCAGTGATCAAATCAGAGCCTCATACAGTGATAAATACTGGTGAACAGCTGTTCAGTAAGGCAGAAAAAATGCTGACTCAGTCTTTTTTTTTTTCTTTTTTTTTTTTTTTTAACAATAAACCACCAATAAAATCTCCTGTTTGTTTTGTGTTCAGTCACTTATCATCTGAGACATGAGAGTTACGTTAAATATGCTCCTCATTCTGAATCTGTTGTACAATGTAAATTAACACCTGGTTGTTTCCTTACTCTAACAGATGCATGCTTCAAAGTGATGTCAT
>NW_027185418.1:430000-432500 GCF_022577435.1 Embiotoca jacksoni | reverse complement strand
GATTCCCCCCCGTACGTGCTCGCACACACACACACACACACACACACACACACACACACACACACACACACACACACGCGTGCATGCGCGGCACAAAAGCCCGATGTGTGCGGTTCGTATTAAATGAAAAGCACCGTGCAACTGGACACAATCCTCAGGGAGCAGAGGAAATGAGGAGAAACGGAGGGATGAAAAAAGGAGAGGTCTGATGGACAGACGACGATGTGGGGAAGAGGAGGATGAGGAGTAGACGGGGACGGATGAAGGAGGACAGAGGGCGGGGATGAAGAGGGTTGGGGGGGGGGGGGTTGGAGAACAGATGGAGACAAGGTGGTGGAAGAAAAAAAGGAAGCAGAAACAGAGAGAGGAGAGGAATGAGGAAAAGGGACGGGGGGGGGGGGGGAGACAGCGAGGAGGGACACAGAGAGGGAGACAAGGCGTCCAATTCATCGGCCTCAGGAGCTCCTTAAATCCAGACTGATCCATGGGATTCGAGCAGGGATTTCGTCACACACACAATCCCGCCCTCACACATCCAGGCTGACACACACACACACACACACACACACACACACACACACTTGCAAACCACATGTTTTGAAAGTGTTATTCCATATATTTCTTCACAAACCTCCTTAAAGCTGTAGTATATTGATTTTAGTGTAAATGTAAGTAAGAACTGTAAGATGAATTTTGTTTAGATGCACGTGTCAAAAAGACACTTTGGAAATGTTGCTTTTGGGGAAATAGATGGTCGCGTGCAAAAGTGACAAAGAAACCCACTTGCAGAAAGCGGAGCCACATATAGTTTCCAGAAGGCAAAACAAATAGCCATTACTGCAATTTCATGCTTACTGTATATGCGTCTATAATTATACAACTTTATGATTTTAAATTTATCTTTGAGTAGATTACGACAGTAAAAAACAACAGCGTATTGTGATAAACAACATATATGATACGTAATCACGAGGTAATCTAGTAGAATCAATTGATAAAAATGGTATTGCGCAAATTTTAAAAAAAAAACCACTTCAAATAAGATTACAGGTTGTTTTTTTTATAATTTCATGTACCTGTAATTAAAGTAACTGGTTTTTTTTTACTGTGCTGCTTCTTCCATTCAAACCTGTTACACCAACCTTAATGGTTTTGCAGCTCAAGGGATCAAAGTTGCACCATTGAAATGTGGTAACACTTTAATTTGAAATCTGTCTGAGCATTTAATTTCAGGCTTACGGGAGACACAAAAACTACGAAAGTGTTTCGCACTGTAAGCTCGTGATTGCTAATCTCACAACTGTTGGCAAGACTTGGTGGAGAATTTGAAACGTTTGTCTTTGTCCAGATGTTCTTCTTTAAAGGTCCCATATTGTATGAATTCAGATTCCCATTGCAAATTCATCATAAAACAGGTCTAGGTGCTAAATACATAGCGTGTAAAGAAATGCACAGATCTTGTTTTAAGCAACTTGTAATTTTTGATGAGCCGTTTGGACTTCCTGTAAGTTTGTGATGTCACAAACTCACGCTCGGGTCATATGTCCGCTCTCAGCACAGTCCGTTGTCTAACCATCTCGAGTGAAAAGAAAACACGGAGCGGCGATTCCGTAGTGGAGCTACGAGGAAAACCCGTGGTTGGTCTCGGCGTGCGTCACTCAGAAAAGAGTCAGCCAATCAGAAGAGAGAATGAATGTAGATTTGTACTTGGTAGATCTGCGGAGAGAAACTCAAGGCTGGAGATCTCAAAATAAGTTGAGATGGTTTTCAGCGCCTCAAACCACACAAAATATTATCTTATGGTTGTTAAGACTGGAAATATAACACAGGAAAATTACAAAATATGGGACTTTTAATGAAGCTGCTGGCGTGCTGTAGAAGGTTATCGTCACAGTGGGCAGCTCTGAGCGTAGATTTGTTGGAACCAAAGAATTTTGTAAGAAAAATATGATTCCTAAAGCGCCCAGTTTGCTCATTGATCCTCTCCACCTTTTCTCTCAGGAGGTGTCGAGCCTATAGCGGAGGTGGCCGGTGACGGCGAGGAGACGGAGCTTCAACAGGAGGTGACCAAGTTCATCAAGAAGAAACAGCCGTCCAGGAAAGTCAAGAAAGGTAGGAAGTCCTCCCGTTCAGCGTGGTCGTTTTCTGGATGTTTTTTCTGTCACTTTCAATTCAATGGCCGCCGCCGCCGCCAAATCCCAAGCCCCCTTTACTTCGGCAAAATGGGTATTGGTTTTGTGGAGACAAGCAAGTACTATAACTCAAACTACAGATTGGCAGGTGGGGTGTCGTTCCACCGTTCAGGTAGTTTTGCTTCCAGCAACCTTTCTTTTCCAAATATGGCAGCCTGGTGGTCACGAGGCTGCCTTCCCTTGTTTTTATCCGTCCGAAGTGTTTTTGTTGCCCCGTATTAAGTATTGCATGATTATGGGATGCCAGGGACCAGTGCTGTAAGTCTATGGGCCCTTTGTATGAACAGAGGGAAAGCCGCGTCGATATC
>NW_027185418.1:397500-427500 GCF_022577435.1 Embiotoca jacksoni | reverse complement strand
CACACGCACACACACACACACACACACGCACACACACACACACACACGCACACACACACACACACACACACTGAGAGATGTCACTCCTGCCAGAAATGATTGAAAAAAGCAAAAGGAAAAATGATCCCTAATTAGTATTGTTTGTCATGGAAACCTCCAGAGCAAGTCTGTGGTTTGCGCTTAAAACGAGAGGTGGAAGGAAGGGGAATGATTTGGGGACGGAGGGGCGGGTAACATCATGTCCAGACTTGTCCTGTAGCCTCCATTCCTCCTCATTAGACAGGAAGACAGAGAGAGAAAATATGAATCAGCAGCGACTTTGTGAAGCCTTTGTACATGATAATGTGATTGTTTATTAAACCTTGGAGTGAAAGTCTCTTTTGGACCCCCAAGGCTTGTTGATGTTGTTCACTATATACAGGACAGTTCACTATATTGGGTTTACAGGCTTTACTTCATGCAGTTTACTGTAGATCACACAGATGTGTCCTCATAAAAAACAGTATAATTTTGAATAATAATAAATGTCTTTTTCAACACTTTCAATCATTATTAGTGTTTTTTTTTTTTCTTTTTTTTTCCTTTTTTTTTAATATCAAAGGGTTGATAGTTAGAATCCTGTATTCCGCCACCAGAATCAATATTATAATATGAAATTACAAACACCTCATGCTGTACATCCCTCCATAAGGCTGTACTATTTTTTTTCCATTCCTGTTTAATGTTGCCCGATGACCTTTGTTTCTTGTAATATCTAAATTCACTAAAATAAACATAAATTAAAACTGCAAGCAGTGATATGTGGGCCCTCGCACGCTGCACGTTAGGGAACCAGTCGTGGCCGCCGGCTCTCCGACGTGCAGCACGCAAAGGTCCGCGTATTCCCCCTTGCAGTTAAAAAAAAAAATGTTCTCTTATTTCTCCCTTATTCTTCTTAAAAAAAAAAAAAAAAGCCTTTTTTTTGGGCAGCTTTAACATCTTCAAAAACTCATGAAAGTTGGTGCCTGACGCATGTGCAAAGTTTTGTGAGGTTTGGAGCATCGTTTGATCTTAAACATTAACTTCCTGTGTCACGGCGAAACATCAAACTTAGCCGCATCGCTCTGGCTATACTATATACCCTATACTATATACAAAAATGTATTTTGGGTTACTTTTTGGACGACATGCTATAGTATGACTTTTTTTTTTTTATCATATTTTTTATCATACTTTGGATATTTTGGATGACTTTTTTTTATCACTTTTTGGAGTATGACCTTTTTCTGAACTGACATGAATGCCTCAAGTTCTCACTGTGAGACAACTTTTAGTGAAGTTGAAACGCAGAATGAAAAAAAAAAAAGTTTCTTTTGGACTTTTTTTTTGTTTGAGTTTTGTATTGCTGTTGACCTTTGGTTTGGTATTAGTATGACTGATCGTACAAACCCATACTTGTTTGGCTTACCCTTAGAGAGACTTGCCTTAGGAGGTCTCGCCCTCCGTGAACAATGTGGCTTACCCTTAGAGGGATTCGCCTGAATTCGCTCCACTAAAATACAAAAGTTTTCGCCTGGAGAGACGGGTGTACCAACTTTCGTGAGTTTTTCAGTATGATAAAGCCTCCAAAAATACAGTTGTTTACGGAGAATCATAGTAATCGTTTGGATAACAATAGGGCTTTTGCACCATCGGTGCTGGGGCCCTAATTAACCCAAAATTCTAGTATAGAGAAATAAGCATTTTATAAACATATGACATGAACAAACATTTTGAAAAATTGCCTTAATTTTTTTTTTTTTTTTCCCCCAGATATGTATTAAATGGAAAAATTCACAGTTGTCCTCTCGTGGACAAAATATTCAACCAGTTTGTGAACTATTGCAAATGTCTGTGGCGTTACCGTCTTTAAATGTCTTAAGTGTTGGCTAATTTACACATATAAATCTACAATAAGCTAAAAATCAGCTGACTGCATATGCTGCCTCCATATTTGTGCTGCTCTGTCCATATGCATAAGGCAAAGTGTTCCCGTTTGATGGTGGCAAAGTGCCAAAAAGGCCTTCGGGGTAGACCAGCCAGCCTTGCAACTCCTATAAAAAAAAAACAACCAAGGAACAAGGTGGTCGAGAACAAATCAGTTCAAAGCTCCTATTTTTCAGACAAAGACGCACACACATACACCTTCCGCCTACCTGTCTATGACTTAAAAGTAATTAGGCGCCATGCCAAACTCCCCACACCTCTCTCTCCACACACACACACACACACACACACACACACACACACACACACACACACACACACACACACACACAGGCCTTTCTGTTAGAGCGCGCATAGCAGCCGGAAAGCACATTTTGTCGACTTGAAAGGCATCAAAAGGCATGTGAGAGTGGGAGAGAGAAAGAGAGAGAGAGAGAGAGAGAGAAAGAAGAGTGGAGCTCTCTCTCTCTCTCTCTCTCTCTCTCTCTCTTTCCTCTGCTTGAAAAGGAGGGATGAAAGAGAGATGAAAGGGAGAGTGTCTTCCTTCTCCTCTTTCGCAGCACTGCATCCCTTTTTTTTGTTCTTCTGCTCCTCCCCTACAGCCCACCTGGGATCACAGACACCATCCAGAGCACGGATACACACACACACTCACACACACACACACACACACACACACTCACACAAGGAAAGTGCAGAGCAACATGCATTTTTTTTTTTTATTTATTTATTTTTTTAAATGTACATATACAAATTTCTTGTATATCTGTCTCTCTCTCACACACACACACACACACACACTTGTCCCTTCAGAGGAGGAGACTGCTGAAGCTTAATTTGAACTCTGACCGGACAGTTTGGGTCAGTAGAGGACTCATCAGTGCCGGAGTCAGTCTGCGGTCAGCGGTCTCATTTAACCGCATTACGCACCGTCCAAAGCCACTGTAGATTTATGCTAACGCTATTAACCACCAGCACAGGGCGTTGTCCTGTTTTTTTTTTGTTGTTTTTTTTTTCAGGCCCAGAAATACTGCACCTCAAACATATTAGCGTACAAAACCATTACTCCCAGAGTCCTTCGCATTCTTCATTGCTCCATTGGCAACAGCCGTTCGGGAATGTGCACCTTGCACGCATTGGCAATTAGCATTAGCTATTTTCCCTCGCCCATTAGCAACGTCCTTGGTGTATTCGCTTAAAGTTGATCCATTAGGTGGTGAATCCAGATAAAAGCTGCTATCCATTACTGAGTCTCTGTAATCATCCGAGATCTTCAGCCTTTGAGATGACGAGTCGTTGTATCAAACCTCCGACGAAACAACAACAGCAGCCTCTTCAAACAAATCGCCACCTGGCAACCAAAAAAGTGACAAATTATAAGGTAATAGATATCAGTGGAATTACAATTTGCCTTCAGGCAGCTTTCAGTCTATCGGTTTCAACCTACAGGAAGTTCATTTTAAACATAATGCTGATTTATACATGTACAGTCACATCCTACGATGGGTTTTGTTTTTTTTTGGTGGACAGATAGATAAATCCGGGCAAACTCCCGAGGTGAGTTGTGTTGTCAGCGGAGCTGCACAGGTAATGAAAGTCGTAGTGACTCAGTGAGAGTCGGCGTTCGGCAGCCAGAGGAGACTTGTACTAACACGGCTGAATTACACCGTCCTGCTGTGTCAGTCTGTCTGTCAGATCACAGAAACACGGTGAACAGAGCTATCGGCTTACTGTCACTCACTGTGGCTGCTGTTCACATCCAGCTTCTAACACACACACACACACACACACACACACACACACACACACACACACACACACACACATGCACATCACGCTCAGTGGGCAGGTTTCCTCATCCTGAACAGGATCCTCCGGGGCTGTGGCCCGAGTTTCTGACCCATGGATCTTGTGTGTGTGTGTGTGTGTGTGTGTGTGTGTGTGTGTGTGTGTGTGTGTGTGTGTGTGTGTGTGTGTGTGTGTTGATGGGTGTGACAAATAGAGGTCTCTCTATTCCCAGCTCGCCCCCCCACGAATAAAAACACAGGCAGAAAATGAGCCCTTGTTCGACCAATCCACACACACACACACACACACACACACACACACGGTCACGTGCACTCGCGCACACACACATACACACACACACACGGACTTTCTGAGGTTAAGTGTCCTTGCAGATGGAAAGTAAAATATGTGGCTGATGAAACTGAGCTTGAGTGTTGGACGTGTGCGGGGAAATGAAGTGTGTGTGTAAATGTTTAATGGTGTTTATAGACTGTAAAAGTGGGTGTGGTCACGACAGATGATGTCGGCTCAAACCTCCGGGCTGGAAGAGTCAAGATGTGCGTATGTATGGACGCACGTATGGGTTTTGAGGGCACAGGTTTTTTTTTTTTTATAAAGTTAAGACTTTATGAGCTTATTAATCATCAGTACTGTGAGCTGACACTGTAACAGTATACCAACAGTGTAATTTACCAGGACTTTAATATTATTCATTACACAAGCACTAACTTTTTATATGTGCAAAACAGATGCCAAATTAATCATTTGTGTTAGGTTTTTATCAAAGCTTTTCCACGTTATTAATGTTGACAAGAGAAAATTATGACATCTGGTTTAAATTAATGTCAATAGTCATATTTTTCGCCCACCCCTAAAATGGTGATTCACAGCAGGTTCCAAGGATCTGAGCGGACTCCATTAAATGAATTCATTAGATAACAGCACCTACTGTATATTTTTCATAAACTCGAACTTGAAATTACTTTCACCAAACATTCAAAAGATTCCAAAATATATCAAATATGAAAACGTGTCTCAGCTGAAGCGCAAACCGTCGCAAATATTTAAATTTGCAGCCATAAAAATGTGGAATTTTGGTGCAACCATTTCACCTGGTGTAATCTTGCTACACCCTCCTGCAGTAAAAAGATGTTACTTTCTGAATACGACTGTCAGACGGTGTGGAATACGATAAGTTATTTCAATATAAGGGGTTTGTTTTTAAGCCCCCGGCTTACAGAAAATAGAAAGATGAAGAGAAATATTTACGTGTAAAAAAAAATAAAAAAATGGCTTAGGGCCAAATTAGACCAAAGATTCAAGACGAGACAAAACTGTTTTAATAAGTTGCAGGGAAACGCTGCAGCAGTGTGAAGTTGCTTCATCCAGTTTTAAAGTCTAAGCCACAATAGTTAATTAATTATTCTCGTTTTTGTTGTTGTTGTTTTTCTATTTCATCACGACTAAAAATTCAACCGTTTCATGTAACTCCCGATCACTATCAGCGATCGTGTTTTAAAACTCCTCACGGTATATTCACGCAAAAAAGCCTGAAAAGCTTTTAAACGGAAGTACAAAGAGTCGTTGCTGCCGAGATGTTACGCCGTCTCGTCCAGTCGCTTTGGTGGAAACTGGCAGGTTTCAATATGTTGCAGACTTGAGGCTGCAGGTGGTTTTAAATCATCTCATTGCAAATCTTTGGTCTAAACTGGCCTTAACACAAGTTTTTTTTTTCTCTTCTTCTTTTGTAAATTAAGGTTGACAGTTTCCCATTTCCCACCAGTACACCCAGTAACAGCACACTGGCAGAAACTGCAGTGATCACGACAATATAAAACTAATAATAAACCTACTTACCCATCACTTAAATGATAAAGACATTTATGATTGACGTGCAAGCCAGTGAAAATATTCTAGTAGTGAATTGGTTCTGGTCATTTTTTTTAAAAAAAAGATCTCCATTTCTATATTCCTAGATTTAGTTGCATGTTGCAGTGCCGCAGGAGTTTGTATTTTTGCCTAATCAGGGGGTTACATGGCATTTAAATTGGTGTGGTTTGTTCACTAAATTACAGCTGGTTTAAAAAAAAAAAAAAAAGTGCCCCCCCCAAGTCAAATGTCAACTGTGTGCTCCTAAAATAAAACTGCTTGCTTTCCTTATTCCAACTCATCACGTATGCGCTCCTCGAGTGCAGCGGGGTGTTGAGTGTGAGCTCCACACATCCAAATGTTTGCCCCCCCCTCCCTTCCTCCCACCACCACCACCACCACCAAATCCAAGTCTTCATCGAGTGCGAGTTACTGGAATGTAGCTGTGCTTCAAGTCCAAGTTCCCCTCATCCAACTGCTCATTAAAAGTTCCTCTGAATCCGATTAAACCACAATGTGAGGTGGCTAAAATTCAACAGTTTTTCAAGCGCGAACTCACTAAATCCAGCTCATCACCGCCTCCAGAACATGTTCTTGAAATACACGTGATCTAGAAACAAACATAATTAGCCAATCTCTGTTTAAAACGGTGTTATCTTTCACATTCATTTCACTTCGTTGTGAACTCGGCAAAGAGAGGATTTCTTGGACCAAAAAATTTACACTGTAGCTAAAAATGTAAAGATTGAGACTCACCAACAAAGGCTGTAAAATATTCTTGTATTTTTTTGTTTATATTATTTTTCTTATTTTCTATGAATTCTACAAACCGTGTATCTCTATTTCTATCTCTTTCCCACCCTGAAACATTTCAAAGCGCGCTAACCCCCGACTTTATCTGAGGGATTGCTGGCTCTTCTCTGGAGCAAGGTTAGCCCGGAGTTTGCAGGGTTAACCCCTGAAAATTGTCCAAACACGTGGTCAGAAATGTAGAAATGAAGCGTGAACCGTGTAGCCATGGTCTTAAATTAACCTTGGGTTAACAATATGTGTGTGTGAAAGGGGGATAAATTAATGTAGTTTGGTAGAGAAATATGGACTCCCAACCCACGATGATTAAGTTAGTTCTTAATTGATTGATTTTTACTGTTTTGTTAAATAACCTAAATGTCTCAAATTACTATAAATTTGACTGTCTTTAGTAAAAACAAACGACAAAGTCGATACCTTTTGCTGAAAGTCGAGGTTTCCTAAACACCCTTAAAAAAAACCAACTACGGATGTTAGCTCATCTCTCGTAGTGTAAACCCTCAAATGAAACATAAAAGTGAAGGATTTATCTAGAGAAAGAACTGAGACAAGCCCCGAGGACACGACCAGAGACGGGAGACAACTGCAAGAATAAAGAGGGGACTCCACCGCACTCCACGAACCGGACTGGAAAGGAAGGTCATCCCATCATCGCTCTGACGTCCCGGCTGGTTTTAATCTCCAGGCTTGTAGCTTGTCAACAACATTTTTAGGTAGCAACATTTGCTCTTGTACTGTACCTCCAAAGCTCGCGCATGCCAAGAAAATCCCCACCGCATGGCTATCACGCCATCTCACCAGCTATTTGTTGGCTCCGGGTGTGTTGACGGAGCGCTGATGGGATGCTTGGCCGTTTAATGCGAGTGTAATGTTCCACTAATGTCTCCGCGACGGCGTTATCTGATCGGCTATTCTTGGCTAATGCTGCTGGTGATTACAGATAAAGATGAGGACAGTGTTCCAAATATTTGATGAGCGGTCGGGTACCAGGGTGGACTAATGCATGTGGACTCGCGGGCACTCTGTCACGGAAAGTTCAGGAGTTTTAAGCCTTACAACAGCCGTTAAGTCCTGTCAGTGACCTTGTGTTGGAGCGGCTCATCCATTGTAATTTGTCTTGGGTAGACATGATAGCAAAGTGTAAGGCGTAGGTTTTTTAGGGAATGTCTTGAAGGTCATTAAAAAGAATGGGCCACTTGCATTACTTGTGCAGAAATCAATCAGAGACGAACCGGTTCCATGGACAGTAAAGCTCTTGAAAATGAAAAAGAAAAGGTTCTTTAGTATTCCTGCAGCATCAAAGATCGTCGCGTCATTTCCTGCTCGTCATTTGACACAGTGGCAGTAGTTAGGATGTTCCAATCGAGGGGTCACATTTACTAAAACTACTCTTGTGCTGGGATACATGGAGAACAGTGCTGGTGTTTTGAAAATGGTTGACAATTGGTTTCAGGTTCACTGGATCTTTATTAGGGCTGGAAATTGTACTAAAAGATTGATCACAACCCCAAACAGCAGACCAGAGAGAATAAATAGTCATCAACATCAAATCATGCCGTGTGAGTCAGTCCTACCAGCAAGTACTTTTAGGTTTTTTAAGGTCTGCCTAACTAAATGTTTTGGACCACGTATCAAGGCTTCTTAAAATGAAGTAAAGTTCTGAATATTTTATACCAACCATGTTCCATTTACAGAAGTAGGATGGTGGGATATGAACAAAAGTTCTGGAAAAAAGCCAATAAGTGACCCTTGAGTTTTGAGAATTTTGTCAAACATCTGTGTTTATGATAAATGGTTTATCACCTATTTTTTTTTTCATTCAGATTCAGATATACGGCGACATACCATTCAGTAGGTTTCTCTCTGCAATGAGGTCTTTGAACTACATGACAGACTTTCTACAACTTAACTCTCCGTAGACTTCCACTGAATGAAGGATACAGGAAATCTCGATTTAATGGTGTATTTTTTGTTAATTTGCACAAATGTCTTCGTATGTCCGTTGTGTGTAGACTTTTTTTGATTTGATTAAATCAAATCGTTGCAGCTTCAAGAACGTCAAGTTCCTCCAATTTTTCTTTGATAGAGAAAGAGAGAGAGAGAGAGAGAGAGAGGATCCGGAATTACAACGGCTACTTTGGGAAAAATATATCAGCTGCTTATTAAGCCGGGATGGCGCAACGGGGCGTTTCATCGAAGCGATCTATTTAGTCAAAGACGTGTTGATAAATTCTGTAAATTATGGCAAACAGAGAGTGGAAGAGAGCGGGGAGGGTAAAGAGATTTAGGGGAAGAGAACGGGAGGACTAGAAAAGGGGAGAGGCAGGAACTATTCTGGCTACGATAACCATCAACAAACCAGACAGTCTTTCAGAGGTGGAAACCCAGATGTGTATATGCGTGTTTCCCCTCAGGTCATGTAACATGTGGTAAGGAGGCCGTGTTTTTTGCGGTAGTGTCCATTCAGGCTGCGGCTCCTGAGGGAACCTTCCAGAAGGAATGAAGGCTCTTCCTCTGGGAGGCCCCGTGTAGGAAGTGCAGCTTCCAGCCCCGTGTAACCGGCCCTCACACCCCCTGCTGCTTTTCACATTAAGGCCACGGCAGCCGTGTTACGGGATATAACCGTTAATCTAATACATTTTACAGTCGCTACCAGTCGGGTTCGTACATTTCATGGGTCATTCCGGCCGCACAGTTATTTGGACCCCTCGTAACTTTTTGAATAATGAAATGAACTTGATGTTTTGATACTCCGTGAGACGTTTGACCGTCGGAACGGGACACCGGCCGAGCAATGCGAGACGTAATAACCTGGCGATTATCGAAGCAGATTGTTCACGGAGGAACTGTAATCGGATTGCAGAGTCATAGGCGCCGAACACATGATGATGTATGCAATCAGTATTAGATGTTATGAGGCATCCGGTTTGTCTCATTCTGGCACGCTCAAGAAGGTTGTTGTTGTTGGGTTGTTTTTTTGCACCAGTGCACATTGCTTTCTTTTCCAACTTCCTCCCAGCACTCTGTGGTATTTTCATTTTGAAATGACCTCTCTGTAATTGTTTTCATGAAGAACGATGGAGTCAGCCTGCCGGATTCAAATTGCATTCACCTGCATGAGGTAGTCACGTGAAATCCGTCTTGCTGGTACGGAAGGCAAATGTGCACATTTTATGTAACGCAGAAAAAACATTCAGTATTATTGAGTGTTTAGTACTTCTGTGTCAAGACGATGTTTGTTTTCTGTGTCGAGACCAAGTTGCTGTTATTATCAACCACAGGTGTGGCCAACACAACCACTGAGGGCCGTGCTGCAGCATTATCTAACATCTTAAAGAATTATCCTATGATTTGAAAATGCCTACAATGGAATCATTATTGGGTAGAATGAATAGAAATAATACAAAATTACGTACAATTATTTTTTTTAATATGACAACTGTTATTGTGTAAGATTCATCAAATAGAAAGAAATATTATTGTGGCACAGAACAAACGTGTTTCAGCATCAAGTTTACTAGTTTGGCGTTTAACCTTTCAGAACATTTGAACTGATTTAGATGATTTTAATTCGACTTTCTATGCAATAAGCTCAATCAACCGCCGCGTTACTTCATCTTTACTTCATCTTTCACAGAATAACTCTTTTAGTTGTGACTTGATACAGTCAAATATTTTCAAAACAAAATAAGCACCAGTAACCTTGAACACAGAACAAAATAAAAACATGTTTATGTTTAATACCTACAAGCTGGAAAACTAACTAAAAACATACTTTCCTACTTTTAAAGGCTTACAGACGGTCTCACGGAGACAGAGGTTTCAGTTTTCGGGGTGATCAGGGACTGTTTTTCTTTGTATTAAAAGCTCCTCTTTGTTGCTCCATTCCCCTTAAAACCCCTCAACCTCCACCTCCTTCTTTTTTTTTTTTTTAAAGAAGGGACCTTTAATTTGGCGAGAAGGAAGCAATGAATTGTAGAGTATACTTTTCCACCGACAACCTGGGAAATGTGGGCCTCTTTCTCGCTCTCTCCTCTCTGTCCAATGCAAAACCCAATAGGTAACATATGTAGGATCGGCGCTGCTACTGCAGGTCTATTCGGTCTCTTTCTTTCTCACTTTAATGCTCACTTACGCACGAATCAGGGACAGTATTTGTAAATAAAGAAATAAAAGGGAGTTTGTAAATGTGGAAATAATCCTTACTTTGTTTCACAAATTCGGGAGCATTAAAATGGTTTATCCTCTGGTTTATTCTTTTGAAATAAGCGTTTTGTAGTGGCTGTATTTATGTCTAATATGTGTATGTCGGGTGGGGGGTTTCTTTGTGTGTGTGTATGTTGAGGGTGTGTGTGTGTGTGTGTGTGTGTGGGGAGAGTTTATCAGAGGAGACGTGTCAATTAGCTGGGGGGTACAGAAGGCAAAGCCAGGGGTCAAAGGTCAGGGCGGGGGGGGGGGGTTCGTCAGCTGTCACTAACTATAAAAACTTACTGTGTTCTTGTGCACGCACGCGTGTGTGTGTGTGTGTGTGTGTGTGTGTGTGTGTGTGTGTGTGTGTGTGTGTGTGTGTGTGTGCGTGCGCGTCAGGGCGAGGGCCTCATTGCGGGTCAGTGGCCGCTGAGCCGAGACCGAGAACACACACACACACACACACACACACACACACACACACACGCACACACAGCTCGATGTGTGTGGTGACACCTTCTCCTGCAACAAGGCTGACGGCGCAAAATTCAAACAAATTGTCACTTTTACGGGACAGTCCCATGTTTCATCTCCCCTGTTTTTTGGGTGTGTTTTTTTTACAAACATTTTAAGCACAGCATACGATACGGTGTAAGAAAGCTAATAACAGGCACACAAATGTATGCAAAAATAAAGCATTGCATATATTTTCAATCGGCCTCTTTTGTCCAAATTACATTTGAAAATCAATAAAATTTGTATCACCGAAAAAACTATTTTCTGTATTTCAAAAAGATCTATAAAATGTGCGTTAATTATGTGGACTCACTTGCTGCTATGCATTAAAAAAAAAAAAAACGTCACAACCAAAAGACTGGAGATGGCTTGCAGGTAAGCATCATTCACCAACAGACATCATCAGCCCATAAAATGTGTCCGTGCTCCTTCAAACATCCATAAAAACCCAGCTGGTACCAGTGAGGACCTGTCCGTTAACGTGATGGTTACCAAATGTTCATATCTGGAAAATTCAGTCTGATATTGACATAAAAAAATGGATGCAATTTTGAGAATGCAGACACTTTAAACGCTGTAACATCCTCTCTATTGCTCAATATTGAATTTTGACTGATGTCTTAGTATTTATAGTTTAAGCCAACATTTATATCTGATAAAATTATGGCCAATATCACTACAAAAAAGTAACATGACAAGGAAAAACGAACCCAATCTTCCACGTGTTAAATATAATCCTAAATGTGCCAAAGTGTCGGTTTAAACACTTAAACATTTATCAGAATTTACGGACACACTTCCCAATAAAGTAGTTTTAATAATCTTGAAAAAAAAAACTGTTGGCTTGTTTAAACCCGGTTGACAGACCAATCACGTGTCTCGCCCCGCCTGCCTGATGATGATTTCAGCTATTGAAGGAATGAATAGAAATGAAATCTAAAAGAAGTACAACAATAATATCCAGACTGTAATAACCGCTAATTATCCTTTAAAAAAGCTGACATGACACATTTATTACACAAACAAAAGTAAAAGTAAAAACCCCTATAATGTCAGACTGAGTGATGACGCTGAGGTAACGCTTTCACTTTTTCAGAGTTCACATATAGACTTTCTGCAGCTCTGGAAATGACCTGTTCCTCCGAGAGCTTAAGTGTTTTCTCTTGCAGAGCGAGAAGTGATCAGTGTCGGTAGAAGGAGTCGGGTCGGTTCTCTCAGCGTTGGCAACCGCTCAAAACAAAGTACAGGCCTCAGACCGCAGACAGAAGCATTATGGGTACATAATGCCTTCTTTCCTCTCCATCCTCTCTCTCTCTCTCGCTCGCTCTCTCGCTCGCTCTCTCTCTTTCTCTCTCTCTACTCCCGACCTTCATCCCTCTTTCCACCTCCATCTCTTCCTCATCACTCCCAGATTCTCGTGTGTGTGTGTGTGTGTGTGTGTGTGTGTGTGTGTGTGTGTGTGTGTGTGTGTGTGTGTGTGTGTGTGTGCGCGCGCCCAGTAATAAGAGCAGTGTGTGTGTGTGATCACAGAAGACATGATTAGTTTCCTTCATTAGGCTAAAGGCCGGGCTTCGCTCCATGGCAAATATTGGGCCATGGAAATGAGACATTTGCACACACACACACTCTCTCTCTCTCACACACACACACACTTTGAAAGGGCACACCTCTAACACTCGTCTAATATGCGCTCACAGTCCTGGACAGGACATTCCTCATTTATTCAGCAAATGGTCACACACACACTCAAACCTATGCAGTCATATCCACACACACACACACACACACACACACACACACACACACACACACACACACATTCTGACCACATTTTGACACTCTCCCTCACACGCAGAGTAAACACACACCCTCACAAAATCAAAACTCTGCAAACACACACACACACACACTCTTTCTGTGCCTAATCCACGCTGTCCAACGCCACCACACACACACACTCAAACATATCCCCATGGAAAACACACACACACACACACACACACACACACACACACACACACACACACACACACACACACACACACGTGCCAAAGCAAATGGGTGCAGGTTGTGGGTCGGCGGCGTCTTCCCCTTGGCTTTAATTAATTCCAGCGATTAATGAGACGTGATCAGTTCCAGACCGAGTCGGGCCCACGGCCGCAGAGTGTGTGTGTGTGTGTGTGTGTGTGTGTGTGTGTGTGTGTGTGTGTGTGTGTGTGTGTGTGTGTGTGTGTTTGCCAGCCAGCCAGCCACCTGATGTCTTACTCCACAGACTGACTGACCACCTTCAGTACTTCAAACTGGAGACCAAGTAAACACCAGTACACTACAACTACTGCTAGAAGTAGCAGCACTGCTGCTAATAATAATAATAAAACTACTACTCCTGAAGTTTTGTCGCTACTAATAACACTCAAAATAAATTCAAAATTTTACTGCTGCAGAGAGGTACTGCATTTACCATTACTGCTGCAACAACAGTCCTTGATACTAGAACTTCTGCTACTACTACTACTACTACTACTAGTGCTACTATTAGTGCTACTACTAATCCACTGGTATAATATATAATGTAATAAACAGGAATGAGCTGCAAGTATCAAATTTATCATTAGATATAATATCTAATCTAACCCACATGTAGTGAAGGGGTCAACCAGTAGATTGGGGAAAAAAAAAAGGTAGGAGACCCCTGATCTAATCTAAACCACAGGTAGAATATATGATGTAATCAGCAGGGATAATATGTAATCTAATCCACAGGTTTAATCAGTTTCCACTCTTATGCAGACGATACACTACTTTATGTTCCGGTAACTGATACTGACACGGAAGAACGTTTCCATGTTAAGGGCTGGATATCACAAAACTGCCACTGGCTCAGTGACTCTAAATCTGATGTCATTTTAACCCCTCCCCCTCCATTCCCCCCCCCCCCCGAACCTGACAAGTGAGTTGACAAAGGGTCTCGACAACCTCCAACGTCAAGCAAACCGCCCGCAACTTGGGTGAGTTTTGGCTCTGAGCTTTATTTTCACACTCGCTATACAATCAGGCTTTTTTTTTTTTTCAATGTAGGAACAGGGACGGGGTTTTTTTTTTTCTTCTCTCATTCAGACATTGAAAGATTTATTCATACTTGTATCTCATTAGGGTTGGATTATTGTAATTCCCTGTATTCAGGATTCCCGTCTCTAACTCGGTCAGAACTCGGACGCCAAACTCTAAGAGACACGACCGTATCACTCCCATCCTTGCAACGTTACCCTGGCAACCTGTCAAGTATAGCATTTATTTTTTTTTTAAGTTTTTACTACCTACTTTTTAAGCCCCACGTACGTCACCGATTTTACTCTCGCCCTCTAAGCCTGTAGCCGCCGCCTGCGCTCCTCAGGTACGAGATCCTTTCAACTGTTCCACCGGCACACTTCACTACAAAAAAAGAAAACGGTACGACTACTTCTACCTTCACCGTTGGGCAGGTTGTGCGTTGTTTACCGCCACTTACGCATACTGTTCTCCACCGCAGCCAGCGGTCATTACGTCCAAACACACACACACGAGTGCACACATGCAATGTGTCGGTAGGTATTTTATGAAATACATACTGGAAGCCACGTGTTCTTTTTATAACATGTTTTGCGGACTCACACTGATGCATGTTGGTCAGGACAGGAATGTGCAAATGCGAGCCTCTGCTCCCTCACTTACATCTGTATACGTAAAAACACACACACACACACACTTAATAAAAAAAAAAGCTGGAGATTCGCTTTCTGGACACCCCCCTTCCCCACACACACACACACACACACACACACACACACACACACTCCCATAGACACACACGTGTGGTGTGTAGCTATGTGCTGAGCTGGTGCTGCGCCGGCTTGGTGGAGGAGGAAGAGGGTTTAACGCAGACAAAGACAGCCAGGCCTCGTGGACAGGAATGGACGGCCGAGGTGGATGCCAAACCTGACCTCTCTTCTCTCCAACCACGTGTGTGTGTGTGTGTGTGTGTGTGTGTGTGTGTGTGTGTGTGTGTGTGTCACCAGAAAGAGATCCACCGTGCAGACAGTGTCAAGCTAATATACGTGTGCATGAGCTCACTTCAACACTCCTAACAGGCGTCCATCTCTCCCACACACACACACACACACACACACACACACACACACACACACACACACACACACACACACACACACACACACACACACACACACACACTGAGCTCTGTGCTGCTGATTGTATAGTAGTTGGGAGGGGGGAACTTTAGATAGAGGCCCTGACACACACACACACATGTAGTGCAGTGTATATACACTCTGAGCTATTTTTCCGTCGTTTGCGGTACAGCGAGCTACGTCCCGATGTTTACGGCACTGTACGTCTTGTCTGGAGAGATGTTATCCCGTGTGTGTGTGTGTGTGTGTGTGTGTGTGTGTGTGTGTGTGTGTGCGTGTGTGCGTGCGTGTGTGCGTGCGTGTGTGTTTGTGTTTGTGTTTGTGCAGTTCCTGTGCATGTGTTACGGGTGTGTGGGGGTGTGTTTTGGAGGAATGGACTGTTTTGTTGGAAGCAGCGAGCTTTGCCGTCCGTCTGTGTTTGTGGTGTGCGTGTATGTCTAGCTCGGTTTATGTGTTAGTCTGTTTATCGCTGTGTGTTTTGGAGAAAGTGTTTATGCAGTCAAATTGCTTCCCTCATGAAAAACATGTACTCACATGTTGTCGGTTAGAAGGCCGAGCTCTGCTGCCCCGTGTTTGTCTCCCTGGTTTTCATCTGCTCATATCGGCAGATATTCACTGCAAAGATCGTCTTTGTCCTCGTTTTCCTCGCCTCTCCGACTTTGTCTTTGCGTTTGTCGCTCAAACTCTAATTCAGTATTTTCTGTGAGACTTCGTACCGTGTCTGAAATCTGTCCTTCGGTTCCCCCTTCATGCTAATTCATTTAATTTCACAGATTCCATGTTGGTTCACGCTGCTTTGGAAGTGGCTCAGACAAATTTTTGGAATCACTGAGGTCGAGATAGCTGAGGTATAATTATACGTGCGGTTCTTTGTCAAATCACCAAACTGAGCATTCCTGCACAGTTTTTTTTTTTTTTTTTTATGGGTCAACCACACACACACACACACACACACACACATTAACTCACATTCATATATTCCTCGGAATACTTTGTCACTTTTGGTGCAAGCAGTTTTTCTTGTGGGCTTCCAGCAAAGATGAACACCTCAAAGCTTACAAGTAGTCTCTGGGTGCGGAGAGGGAGAAATATTTTTGGTCGACTGCACACAAAGCTGTAGTTCATACACAAACAAAACACCTGCACAAACATATTCTTTTATATAAAAACTCATTTATGGATGCAGTCGTCAAAGCATGCCGTTATTTTGGTGGAATGCAGACACACACACACACACACACACACACTGACGCACTCCTACATATCCCCTCAAGTGCCCTGTCACTATTGGATGTACACATCAAAGCCTACAATGCCTGTTATGTGTGTGGCGACAGACAGTAATTAACTGGGAACATCCCAGTGGGACCAGTACTGACTGACTCCATCAATCACAGCCAATCTGCTGCGACCGCTGGAATGTCTGCAGGGAGTTCGCACACTGACACTTTGTTATCATAGGGGTGTGTTTGTGTTTGATGCGCACAACCGAATATTTGTTTGGCAGTTCAACACAAATAGTAATGTATCAGCATTTGTTTGTTTTGTTTTTTTTGTTTTTTTTCCTGTCAGGGTTAAAGATGTATAATGCTGTAGTGTTTGACTGCTCTGTATTAGATTAATACATTTTCCCAAGTCGTCGGTTTGATTTTCGAACTATTTCTAACATCCAGTGTGTGTGTGTTGTGGTGTTGGAGTGGAAAGAGGCGATTATCAACAACTATCTCATCTAAAAAGCAGTCGAAGTGCTTTACAATTTATGTTTTCTTATGAGTTCGCTATAAACCATCATCTTGGCCACAGCTGACTTAAACCCAACATCTCATGTCCCCTAGCAATAGTAAAATATTTCAGTAAACCGTTATTCGCATCATGTGACATTATAATAACTTGTAGTTCGTGTAGAAGATCAGTACAATGAATAATCCAAAATTACACATTATTTATATTATTGATATATTTTCCAAGGCTCACCAGTCAGATGAAGCTCAAATGAGCAGGATGATAAACTGTCTTTTTGTATTGCAGGGGAGTCAGACTGTTACGACCAGGACATCCAAATATTAGATTATTTTATTTGATAAAAATCAAGCGAGGAGACATTTCGTCTCCATATCTCAGCAAGGACAGATTACATTACAGCCAGAGCGGTCAGGCTACACGGCTCATTCAATAGAGGACTGGATCTCAATGACATTACAGAGAAACTGCAGGAAGGAGATCAGAAACCCTTTTAATATCATAAACGTACACATCGGTGTGGCCTCAAGTTTAAGGCGCTAATTATAAACCACAAGGTCCCCAATTTAAACTCAGCCGGGTACCTCATGACCTCATCACGTCTCTCCTTTTGCCATTTTTAATACTTTCTTTCAAAAATGAAACGGGTAATTTCATATTTTCATGATTAAGTGTCATCTTCTGGGTTAAAATTCCGCATTCAGCAAAGATTATCAGCAGCTGAGTTTCAATATTTTATTCTCAACTACAGAACAAAGTCATCAAAATGACACACACACACAAACACACACGTTGGGTGGCGACAGACGGTAGCTGAAGGTCGGTTGCGTCGGCGTTTGAGAGAGACGGAGGGGGGATGTGAAGGGGTTAAACAGGGAAGTGCTGGAGCCAGAGAGATTGACCCAGACATGACCCGCCTATGAGAACATGGTTTAACCCCTCACACACACACACACACACACACACACACACACACACACACACACGCACACACACATATTGAGCAGCTCATCCTGAAATGATGAAGAGATAAAAGAGAGATGGCATAGCTGCTTTTTATTGCTGGACTTTTAATATAATGTGTAGTAATACCTTGTTATTTTACAGCCCAGACACCAGCAGCATAAAGACGGCTCTCTGGAGTGATTCGACAAAAACGCATATGTCTTGTAAATGAATGGAAACTGATTGACAGAGTTGGTAGATATTGGAAAAAAAAGGAGAAAAAAAAAACGCATATTTTCAGCTTCGCGCTGCTTTCAACAACCTCCTTAAATACTTTCTTTGTGATTAAAAAGATAAAGAATTTAAGGATGTATCTTGTGTTACTTGTTTTCCCTCAGAAAGTTGTGTATTTTCAAAGAAAAAGTAAAAAATAAAAATAAAAAAATGAGCGGTTCCTAGTCCAGTCTCGCTGTTTAGTCTGACCTCAAACTCACTTCCTGGCATTTAACCAATCAGATAACAACTCATCGCCGGTTTAGGAGCACATTGGCCGTGAACAGGCTGAAATGGGGCCTATTCATCATCATCAGCCATTAGTTTGGATTGCAGTTAAGATTGTGTGTGTGTGTGTGTGTGTGTGTGTGTGTGTGTGTGTGTGTGTGGCGTACTGGGTGGCTGAGTGAAAACATGCAAGTGTTTATGGGAATTTGTGTCATTCTTAAAATCATTCCCATAATTCCGTGTGTATATATATATACATATATATAGATGTATGTGTGTGTTTGAATATCATCGTCCTAATTCTGTTTATCTGTCCGCGTGTGTATATTCGTCAAGTAACAGTTTGCATCGACACATATTCTCTGAGTGTGTTTACATGTAAAATTATTCAAACAGACAATCTTCAGTCTAGAGTCTGCTCTCTCCTGCTCATCCGCACACACACACACACACACACACACACACACACACACACACACACACACACACACGCTCACTCACTCTCTATTTCTGTCTTTGATCTCTGTCGGATCACATGACCCCACAGAGGAGCGGGAGAGTTGTTTATGAGCTGTGGACGAGAAGCATGTCGTTGTTGCAGGCAGTTGTTGTGTGTGATGATGTTGCTTTGGTAACGTCTTGGCAGCGACATCAGACCTCGTCTCCGTAAAATCGCCGAGTCGATGATGAACCTGTGAGCGTGTCTGCTCTGGCGATGTTTGCGCTTTCTTGTCTGAAAGAGACACACACACACACACACACACACACACCTGTATTATTCTGTTTATTTGCTCTGATATATTTATGTCCCCAAAACAAGAATCTGTGTTTTTATAAAATAGGATTCCATTCGTTACGTTACACCAAAGTGACGGTTGATAAGTAGAAAGATCTCCTGCAACAAAAGCTTTTAGTGGAACAAAAATAGACACAATAATACACTGAAAACTTTATCCTTTTTTTTTTTTCTTCTGTTCACCTCTATTAATTACAAATATTATTAACACGTGTCATGGCAGCGGTGTGTGTGTGTGTGTGTTTGTTTGTTTAAGATGAGCTGACGGGCTCTGCTGAGATACACACACTCACGCACACACACACACACACACACACACACACACGAGGTCACGATCAGACTCTCGGTTCTGTAGCGGTTAACGAACAGATGTCACTGAAGCTCACTGTCACCCGGTCCGACGACAACACACATTTAAACACAAGAAGAAACACACACGCCACACTGTCACTGAAACCTCCTCGACCCCCGCAGGGAAAGTTTAGCTTGATATGATAACCAACATCATACATTCAAATTTCAGGATTTTATTATAGTCTGTTTTTTTTTTTACAATGTTTTATTTCTTATTTAATATTTTTACATCCTACTTGCATCCTACTGAAATGTTTCACTAGAGGAAATTCCCAACGACGATTTTTTTTTTTTTCTATAACTCGATACCTTTTCATGCGCTTAATTTTTTTCATTTTCACCAATAACCCAATGTTCAGCAGTTGAAACCTTATTTAGACTTATTTGTCGCTCCTCTTTGTCCTTCCTCATTACCTCACCCCGTCTCTGATGCCTCCCTTTTTCTATCTGCTCCTCACGCTCCTAATGCCCCTCTTCTTCTTCTTCTTCCTTCAACCGCTCCCTCCCTCCTTCCACGCTGAGAAACTTTTTACAGCGTACAGAACACGAATCTGTCATCCAGCAGCGTCATTACTTTTGTCATCCAAAGCAGCAGCAGCAGCAGCACTCGTTGTGTATTTAAGCATCTTTTAAATATCTGTTTTCACTCCGCTTAACTTCCTCCTCCTTCTTCTTTCCTTCCAACTTCCTTCCTGTCGTTTTCTCTCCGCTCTGCTTTCCATCCATTGATCTTCCTCTAAAATGTTTCCCCTCTATTTTTCCTTTGCTTGATTTTTTTTTTTTTTTGTGGGGTGGGGGGGTGGGGGGGGGGTCACATAATTTCCTCCTACAGGTTTCTCTCACGCAAATACAGGATTGTGTCTCTCTTGGTCTCCTCCTGTTGATCCTTGCAGGCACACTGCTTCACTGCTGCTCACATGTTCAACTTGGCTCAGTACTCAGAGCGCTGAAACAAACCTGCCGAGTGCATGCGGGTATTTTATAATGTTTAATTTAACCTTAAAGATCAGCAGTGTTTCACTGCTGTTTTAGAGGTCAAGGATTTTCTTTTTTTTTTTGTCATATTTTTAGGTTGATATAAATCTATTAAAACCACACCGAAGAGTCATCTCAATGATACACGTGGTCACTTTCTTCTTCTCTTCCCTTTTTCTTGTTTCCTTCATTGGTCATATTATTTTCTTTATAGTTTTTTTCATACGTTTTTCCTCTCCTCTTTCTGCTTTTCTATTTTCTTTTCTTTGCACCTCTCACTTCCTCTTTTCTCTTGCTTGTCTCTCTTCAACTTTCAACATATTTCTCCATTTCTAACTCATTCTTATTTGCTCTTCTCTCCTCTCTCAATTCCTCCTCTTCATCACCACTCTTTCCACCCATCCCATATTTATCCGTCTTTCCTTTTTTTCTCTCTTCTCATTTCCAGTCCTCCACTTATCACAAGTCAACAACCTCAATCTTTTTTTTCCCGTCTCTTTCTTTGTTCAGCCTCTTTGTGATCTCTCTTTTCTCTTTTGTTGTTTTCTCATCCGTTTCTTGTCTTTTTCAACCACAACATTCCCCTTCTTCTCTCTCAGAGGACTTAATTGTGAGTTTGTTTTCTTCTCTGTATCTTCCTGAAAATTTCCCACCGTTGCATGTGTGTGTGTGTGTTTGTGCTTGACTCTGTATGTGTGTGTATGTGGTATCCACGGTAACTACTTGAGTAATGTGTCCTAATGAGGCCCCTACCTCCGCAGGCAGTTTTTAATTATCAAAGACAGCAGGTAGTTCTTCTTCTCTCCGTCCGTTCCTGCCTTCCTCAGCCATCTGTCTTTCCCACAAATCGGAGAGCTCATCCTTGCGTGTGTTTTTGGAAACACGGGCGGTCCTGCTGATGTTCCCACCCTGATAGCCAGGTGTCCCGCTGGCAGACGCACATTAAAACACACACTCGGAAAAAACGGCAAATGTTTCAAATAATCGCATGAACACATAAAAGATACACACAGGTGACAGTAGATGGCTTTTGAGAGTCTTTACGAGAGGATGAGGTCATCTGGTCCTCTTTCTCTGACCAACTATCTCTCTTCCCGTTCCCCACACAGATGCCATAAATAACCACACGCACACACACACACACACACACACACACACACACACACACACACACACACACACACACACACACACACACACACACACACACACACACACACAGACGGACACGGGTGTCCACAGAGAGTTGAAACAGCCGAGACGGACGTGCGAGAGAAATGAAGTGTGAAACGCAGATGGAGAGTAGAGCTCTGATAAGAGGGGGGAGAGTCTGTGATGTCACCCCATATAAAACAAGTGAGAGAGGAAATGTGGAAAGTGTCTGAAGTCATTTCCTCATAATTCACATAATTCACCAGTCATCCTGATACAACTTAATAGACTGAAACTCATCCTTTTTTTCCCCCGTCTGCACGAGACACTGACAATTGTCTTCATGCAGAAACTCAGGCTGATTATTGTCAGACAGAGAATAACTCAGTTTGTAGCAACGGAGGTCAGAAATGAGGGTCACCTACAGAATAGCACCTCTAAAGCTGTCAAGTGCTCAAAGAGACTTCAGCAGGGTTTAACTACACGCAACCACAGCAACCCCGTTCATTTACACTTAATCAGCAAATAGTTATATTTGACAAAAAGTTAATGTCCTTTTCTATCAAAATATTCACAGTCAGTGAACAAAGTCATCTATGAAAAATGTCTGGGGGGAAAAAAGGTCTGTCATTCGTGTTTTTGTTTTCTTTCATTATCCGTGCCTGTCAACTAAACCGTGGTTATGACCGTAACATTTTTGGTATTATGTTTAGAAGCTCAAAGGTTTAAGGTTAGGGAACTTGACATGGTATTTGTTGTCTTTTTGAATGTTTTACTAAAACTTATCAGGCTAAAAATAAGCACATGTATGATGTAGGACTTGAACCGTGACCTCTAGTGTCAAACTCCTGTGATTCATGTGCCCATCCATCTACCCCAACCTCCTCCCTATGACGCCTGTGAGACACAAGGATGTCACACTTTGTGGATCAGAAAAAAAATACTTTTCCAGTTAAACCAGTTAAAAGTAAATAAACATTTTTTTTTTTTTAGGAGACATGCCTGGAGGGATCGGGTTGATCCATCACAATTTTAAAATTGACTTTGTCACATGTCCAAATAATTTACCTGTATCTGGAAAAAAAATCTTAGTATGTTTTCTGTCATAGCACATGAAAGTGAATAGAAACTCTTGGCTAAGAGGAGCTGAAGAGAACAGGAAAAGATATCTCTGAAAGAGAGTGAGAAAACATACACATGCACACACACACACACACACACTCTGTATGAAGCGGAACACACACACACACACACACACACTGCTCTTCTCTGCTAAGCACCATCTATATGCAACGCTGCAGTTAGCTCTGCAGGTAGGGAACCTGAGATAAATGGACCACATCTCCTTCTCCTCAGTGTGTGTGTGTTCAACTTAAGATTTATCTTCTCCTGCCTTTTACTAAAATAAACAAGCTTTCTCAGAAGTGGTATAAATTTTGACTTTTGAAGTCCGTCGCATTGGAATGTACCTACAACTTGAATAACTGCGCTCTCAAACTGATTTATAGTATGAAATATATTTTCAATTTAACTTTATTGCTGCATGTGCCCACCAAATTCCTGCTCCGTTATAAAAAAAGGAAAAGTCTTCATAGGGAATTGTTTCCGTTCATTGCATCCTACTGGGCGTAGGCATCGGGTTCATTTTGAAACTGTCGGATCAGCATTTAACCAATCTGCATTGACCCTCATAGGCACCAAAACTCGACCACTGCCGTCACCACATTAAGACAAAAAAAACAACAACACTTGACTTCAACATCATTGTTCTGAGCCATTGGCACTGGTCACTAATTCAATCTGATTGGCTGATTGTTGACAAGACAATATGTTCTAATTGCTCAAATTTTAAAATCCCCCTACAAGTAAATGAAACGGGAAACATGCAGCGAGTTTCTTGTTATGCAGTTTAAGGGAAATCAAAGTGCAAATTCACCTCATAAATCTGAATTTAAAAATACCTTGTAATATGAATTCATGACTATATGTCCAACACAGAGAATGTTATCTGATGGGATGACAAGAGTTTTGGTGACCCAGTATAAGTTTGACCTTCAACACTTTATTGTTCCTGACAGGAAATAAGACGGAAAACAGACACACAATACTTAACACATTGCTGTGTGTGTGTGTGTGTGTGTGGGGGGGGGGGGGGGGGGGGGGGGGGGGGGGGTCTGTTATAATTTAGCAGATTTATGGCACATGGATTTAAAAAAAAAAAAAAGTTGTAGGAAAACAAGTTATATGATCTCTATGTCTCTCTCTCTCTCTCTCTCTCCAGGACACACTGTCATCTTTGTTCTCATTGTGCCAGAGCAAATATATACTCTGTGTTTAGTCAGCACCACAATCACACACACACACGCACACATTGTAGAGTGTCCATTCATTCTCTTTCATAACTCAAAAAATTCTTATAAGTGATATTTAACCAGCAGATATGCAACATTTACACACACACACACACACACACACACACACACACACAAGTACCAACATCCTTTCACACAAGCCTTTAACAAACAATGCTAAACCTGCAGCTCATAAATAATTAGAGCTGCCAAACAGTGCATGTGTGTGTGCGTTGTGTACAGTTGTGTCCTGACCGGCAACCAATAGCTGTGTCCTATCAGGATTAGGCTGGAATGTACACACTTCCTCTCCCCATCTGTCTCTCTCTCCTTCAGTCTGTCCTTGTCTCTCCTCTCTGTGCTCAGGTCTTCACTGAGATCGGGTTTTGGATGATCAGCGCCCTCCTCATAGGGACACTACTGCACAATAAGAGGACGCATTTTGTATGAGAGCTACCTCAGCGTGAGACGAGCTCATGGTAAAGACAGTCGGCAGGTCGCTTCCATGCATCTGCTTAATGTCACAAGTATGCCTGATATGCCGTCTTCCAAATGGCGTGCTTTGTGTGCTAACACTCACTATTCTGAGTGCATAAGTGGGTTCGTACAAATACAGAAACATGCAGTGTACTAAAAGTACCAGGATGATGCACTTAAAACTGTCCAAAAAAGAAGCGCGAAACGCTCGACGATTTCCACCCTAAACGGTCGCCATCTTACGTAGAGGAAGGGGGCGGGGCCACAGACGCAAAGAATTTTTAAATTAAGGCGTCTGAGGAAGCTGCAGCTGTTCCTGAACAACCACACAAAAGCCTTTCTTTTTCACCAACTGCTGCTGGACAGAAGAATCAGTGTGTTTATTGGGTGTGTTAAACAGAGGGCAGGAAAACATGTTCATTTCTGGGTAAAATAATTTAAAGGTGCAGATATTTTGGCGGGTTCGCACGCTGAGGTCATTTCCAGTCAGTGCAGAACGGCAGTGTGCGATTTGAAACAACAACTACCAAGTCAAAATTCCTGACCGACACAAGTAAGAGCCGTAACATGTGAGAGCACTATTTGTTCGTGTACTACGGGAAGTACGTCATTTGGAAACACAGCTATAGTATTTTGAAAAGAAGTGTGGCTCCTGATACATTTTTCAAAATATTCAATCATATTAAGGGAGGTGCGCTTATTTGATTTCCTCCCAACATTGATGACAAGACCAGTACTATTTCTTTGTCTGTGTTAAGGAATCGAGAGCTACGAGGTGCTTAGCTTAGCTCAGCTGAACTACTAGAAACAGGTGGAAACAGCCAACCCGGCTCTCTCCGCAGTTCAAAAATATGCCTGCAGCACCTTTAGAGCCGACTTATTAACACGTCTTCTTTATTTTGTCATTCGTGTAAAAATCATAATTTGCGGTCGCCTGTAACCGACAGGAATTATACAATCGAAGGGTTGATGTTCAACAACAAATATTTGCAGCTCACGGCTCCCTATAACAGTAATAACTTGTTTTTTTTACATTTGTGTTTGTTTTTATATTAATCTATTTGGTATAAACGAGATGTTTTTTCCATTCATCAGCCAAACTATAACCCGACTGTGTTTACTTAGAATTTCTCAGTGGGTTAAACAAATATTAGGAGCCTGAAACCATTTACACACACAGGTTTGGTTTTCTTTTTTTAGAGGAACCTCTTCCTCTGACTGGGGATGTGACCACAGGGAACATAACCTCTTCCCCTGACTGTGATGTAGTGTATGCACAGGTTGTGTGTGTGTGTGTGTGTGTGTGTGTGTGTGTGTGTGTGTGTGTGTGTGTGTGTCTGAGTGTCTGAGAGAGAGCCCCATAAAGACTGCTGGGATGATTTCCTCTCCTCTGTAAGCACAGTTTCTCTCCCATGACCACCTCCTCTACCTGGAGACCGCTCTGTCTTTCTACCTGGCCCGGTTCTGTGTGTGTGTGTGTGTGTGTGTGTGTGTGTGTGTGTGTGTGTGTGTGTGTGTGTGTGTGTGTGTGTGTGTGCGTGCGTGTGTGCATGTGTGTGTGTGTGTGCGTGTTTTTATGTATCAATACTGTAACTAAGCAGACAACGCATACTAATTTTACATTTATTGCTTTATGTAAATGTCCGTTTCATGATTTTTGTGCCTGCTGAATGATTATTGTCTTTCATTTATAATGCATCCCTGATGCATTAATGTTGAACTAAAGGGCAAAAACCTTCATCAGAGGTGTCACGTTATACGGTCGAACAGTTCTCCGTCACTACTATTCACGGTGTTGCATTCAGTGGAATACCTCGATTCTGACAGTATGGTTGGGATGTGTATTGGTGACCCAAAGAAATATTTACACGGTGACATTTTTGATAAATTATCATCAGTAATTAGTTGTAATGACAACGTGGGCAAAAGGAAATCATAGAACAGTCTGATAAGTTCAGAAAATGACATCACCTCACTAATATAGACTTTAAAACCAGGAAAAGAAAAAGACCAAAAATCAAAGACCAAATCTAGTCTCATTAATATCGATATACTGTAATATCAATATATAGCCCAGCCCTACTTAACAGCTATGCTACTGAATTAATTAAAACATGTTTTTTTTTCTTTATACCTCCCAACAGTCTAAACAATACAATACAGTGCGTTGAATAACGAATTTTCAGCGAGAAAACAAGTTATTTACCATTAAACAGATTACATATGTTCCTTCTAGATGTAATTTACTTTTAACTAATTTCCAGAGTGCCCGAGAGTGAACAAAACATTGCCAACCCAGCTTGAATAGGTCTTGAAATTGGGATTCCCCAGACGAGTTCAGTTAAAGGGCAGTTCGAGGCAGCATGCCGACTGTCTCCGAGCTGGAGGCTGAAGAGCTTCATTACAACCCTGCAGACGCACAAATTCTGAAAGCCCGTCTGGGACAAACCGTCCGGGTAGTCTTATCGCCTCCGGAGCACCTGGACTTCCACTTATTTCTTTTTTTTTTTTGCTTCTTTTCTCTTCGGACTCTTTTAATAGACTCGCTCACCAGATTCGTCCCCGGTTTAAACGGCACCTTCGCCCATTCTACTCCGCACAAAGGGCCTCGCTATTCCCACGCAAACACAGGCGCGCGGGGTCGGAGATAAATGGTGTCATTAAACAAAGGGTGGCGAAGACTTCCTGGCCTCTCACACGTACAACCCACTGAGCCCTGAGAGTGTGTGTGTTTATATATTGCACTGCGCTGGACACGCTAAAACACAGACACACACACACACACACACACACACACACACACACACACACACCCCTCGGCACGCTGTGTGTTTGAGCATTCATATATTTTACCATATCTCATACACACACCCACCCACACACACACACACACTGGTGGCCATCCATCACATCCATGAATGGACCATTTAGAGTCGGTGGTGAGAGACAGACGGACTGAGAGAGAGACGGGCAGCGCGAGTGTTTAGTGAAACAACCCGAGCAGAAAGCTCGTAGGATACACTGACAGACGCCAAAAATAAGAAAAGAAAAAAGGTTTAAATTAAAGAAAACTTAGGTGCGGCATATTTTCTTCTAATCAGTGCTCTAATCGTGCCTTTGTGCTGTGTTGATATGACGGTTACGTATTAACGTGTAGTGTAAACCCCTACGGCGGTATTGTTCGTGTTTCAACAGTTGATAATGCGTTTTTCCTCACACCGTTTAGCATCATATACGCCAAGTCAATCGAGTCACTCCTCTGTACAGATGTTGCACTGTCAGCATTAATGTTCCCATTAATAACTCCCAACTCCACCGTGGGAAACCCAGTGCAGCTCTGCCTCGAGAATATGTTCAGTAATAATCCCGAAATATATATCAATAGGAGAGGGAAGCAGACCTGAGTCCTGGTGGCATGTAAAGTCTGAGGAGAAAAATATTGAACTTGCTGTAAAAGCTCTCCTTGTCTTCTAGATAGCTACATCTTAAATGCATTAACTGCATGGCATTGAGATAATAAACTGCCGTGGAAAATGGAAGGAAAGAAAATATAAAGACTTGGAAAACCGGAGCCGAACCGTGAGATCTCCAGCCCTTCTAATGACCTTTTTATTATTGAACTCGGATAACTACACACTCATTATGTTGTCTTTAAAAGTGTGGCAGTCGATAAGAGTTTCATTTCATGGCCCTTAGGAAGCCCGTAAAGGTTCGAGTGTCTCTGGTAGACGTTGCCGAACCGACCGAAATAAAAATCAAGAAAGATAACGGTGAGTTAAAGTAACCATCGATGGATGAAAATCGAAGTGGAACTCAAACAAGACAGTTTTTCTCCACTTTAAGACTTTGGCTATTTGTCTTTTTTGCAGCATAAAACCCACCTGTATTTGGGTGTTTAAAAGAAATAAAATTGGGTGAAAATCTGTTTTAAAGAGAGTTGAGATCCCATTCATATAAACCGACCATGTAAACCACTGTACACATTAACCACATGGTGTGTCGAGCAGGTCCGGAAGGAGGATGAGCTTCGAAGCCGCCTCAGTTCGTATTTATCTCCATCTGTGAGTTCAATGTAGAAATACTTCACTCTCTTTGTATGCCAGAGCTTGTCTCTTTTTGTAAAAATGCTGCAACAAAGAACCGATGGAAACACGACGATACTACGTCCCGCCCACCGATAGCCGTAACCTGACCGCACCACATATGCCTGTCAATCAAACAGACACCAATAAGTCTTTTTGAAGCTTATTTTCTAATTAATGACAGTATTATTGAATGGAAGCCTATGGAGCCAGATGGCTTTGTGGAGCCTACCTCTAGTGGCACTCGGTGGTATTGCAGCTCAAGGCACTTCTGAATCTGCCTCATTTTTCAGACCCCGAAGCTACGTGCACAGACATATGTCTGTAATGCATAGATTCATCAATCACCAGAGGATGGTGGTTTCCACATGTTCCTCTCTTGATAGTTCATCTGTATGAGATGTGAGGTTTTCAGAGGGCGGAGCAGAGGCGTGATGGGATGGGTTTATTTTTTTTTCTTACACACTTAATTAGAGCCCTATTGGTGAGCTCAGGATTAAAAAGAAGCCATGTGCCTCCTGTATAAAATTCAGACACACATCCTACATTCCGGTACTTTCATGGGTTTATGGTTGTATATGTTTAATACAATCTCCCCGTATCAGAAAAGACCACCGAGTCAGACTCCCGATGTATTTCCATATTTATAGCTGCAGTAGTGACACAGTACGATAGCAGTAGTAACGATACTGCATCATGAAACTGTCGTACCGGTATGTAGTTTTGGATCATTATGGGTTGTAATGAACTCTGAATCACTTCAAATCAAAAGCCTTGTATTTTTTTTTATATTATTGTGGACTGACAGAGGAAAAATTAATATAGTAGAAGATTGCTGTATTTTCTCATCAATACTGAATTACTTCAAAAAAGATCAACTTTATTGTAATGACTTCTTTAGTTGATTAGTTCTGTATATGTACAGTAATCAAAATGCATTGTGTCAATCTTATAAAAACATATCAAGTGCGTTTTCCTCCTCATTAAACATGTAAAGCCAAACTTTTGGAGTATTTTAAATCTGGCACTGTTTACATCGTTATTTACGAGCCTGAAGTCTTCTTATCTTCCTTTGTTGACACATTGCTGTATATTTTAGTGCATTCCTGTGAATCAGTAAATTAGCGAGACTCCACGTGTGAGTCCTTGTTCTCCTGCACAAGATAAACAAAACGGGGACAAGGTCAAAAACTGCACAGGGAACCGTTGATTGAATCTCTTGTCTGGCGAACATGTCGGTCGGTTAATATTTGAGAAATAATGTTCTTGTTTCTCATTCCCTCCTCCTTTTAGAGGAGATGCCA